>NC_051156.1:54911111-54938442 GCF_013339745.2 Dermacentor silvarum | reverse complement strand
CCTACCACAGTCAATGACGCGCCAGATACATGCGTCATCCGCCAGACACTCCCCGAAGCCAGCGAGGATGGTTGCGCGCGCGTTTGAGCGCTCGCTGGCAGCCACCCGTCTGTCTCCTTTTTCTTTTTTAAATGTAACTGGTTTATTGGCTCCGGCGTATTCTTGCGTTCCTTCTGCACTGGGACGAGACACCACTGCACTATTGGACTACGGCAAGGTGAGAAATCTTGTTTCACAGTCTACGACGCAATTAGGCTTACGGCACGGGACCGACTTAAGACGCAGTCAGCGAAAAACAGCTCGGTCATCCTGGCGCAGTTAATTTGAGCTAATGATTCGTGCTGAGACATGTTTCCGACGCTTCCTATGGGACTATTGTAACTTATTTCGGTTTTTGAGCCACACTGACCGCACAGGCGCCGTGTCGCAGTTAGCGAGAACTCAGCCGTGGTTGTGTAGTCTAGTGCATCTTGCTAGGAGAAGTTGTGCCGCTTTCCCTGACGCCAGACATTACTGAAAAGTAATTTCGTTACTTTCTGGGGTACCTTTGAAGCACGCTGGCCGCACAGCGCGCTGTGACGCAGTTAGCGATAAGCAGCTCGGCCGTGGTGATAAAGTTAGTTTGGCGTGTAATGAATCTTAGAGGGACAAGTCTGTGACGTTTTTTGTGGCTCCGCAACAAATATACCTTCTTTCGGTACTCACGCCTGTGAAAACGCGATGGGCGATTGCCAAGAGTGATAACATGGGGTGTGCTGCTGGCGCCAGCAGAACGCGCGAACGTTGAACATATCAGAAACTTGTAATTCGAAAATGCGTCTTCTAAAGGACTGAAAAAAGGCATTGCACCCACGCATTTGTTTCAGTGCCTGTTGCGTCCGTCTCTATGTATGTAGCGTACCGTCGCGTCGCCCGAGGCCAAGTTTAGGAAACGCGAAGTCGCTCGTGTATTTGTGGTGCCAAGTGCAGAAATAATGCCCGGAAATGGGGGAACGCTTGGAAATCAGATGTTTTCATATATGTATTTTTCTACGCCATGTATGTAAAAGCGAATGTTTGTTTGTAATGCCGCCCATTCACCGCTTTCGCACGTTTCGCCTCTACACGCAGTATTCATATGTCTAAATACCAAAATGACTCATGCTTGTAACATGCTGTTTCGTGCTTGCAAATGTAACTTGCTTGTAATTACTTTTTTTTTCAGCTGGTTCCGTCCGGTGGAGCTTCATACAGGAACTGCTGCCTTACCTGCTGGTGTCACAACGTTGAATGAACGCACAAAAAGCGCGGAACGAGCTTTTATATAGAGCAAAATAAATACATCCTATTGCACAAAAGGTCTTCTGTCTACTTTGTGAAATTGCACGTGGCGCAGATTTGATGGACTTTACGAGATCGTTCACAATCATTTTACTAAATAATAAACCGATTCTGCACGAAGAGCAAAAAAAGGAGGGGGGGGGGCGCAGCCGGCGTGCTGGCTTGCGTTCAAAATACGCGCGCCCAAAACCGAAACCGGAAGTGATGTAAGTTGATGCACCAACCGCTTGGCACACTGCACTCAATTCGGCCGCTGGGCCCTATGGGAGTGTCCCCTCTTGTTGAATTCCTTTCTCTATGCTGGCGGCACTTGTAACCAAGCGCAGTTACAAGTTTCCCAAATGCGGAGCGCAGCGGGGTATGAAAAAAGCGGCGAGAGCGAAGAGGAAAGCGGAGAGGAGGCTGCAACAGAACCATGAGGCGGAAGGCGGAGGAGGGTACGGCAACAGCGTAAGAAAAGCATAGTGCGGCGACGGCGGCGGCTGCGAGATGGCGCCACCGCAGTGCGCGTTGTCCAGGCGGTGGCTGCTGCCGTGAATTGCGCCACGCATCATTGGCTCTAACGATCTCCAGATTATTGAAGCAGACGAACCACACTTGCTCGGTTTGCTACGTGCACCCCGAGACCGATTGCCGGGGAAATAAAAACACGTATCGAGCTGCACTGAAACTTCACATTAGGGAGTATCGTAATCGTCGGTGAATGTTTTCGTTAAAGTAAACGCTTGAGATTAAAATCCGTGTACAAGCTGGTTTAGCAGCCGAAATACGTGCTTATATCGGTTAGCAAGTTTGAAGCATGTGGCACTGCCAAAGTAGATTTTTTTTTTTTGTCACGGCCTACAAATGAACATGGGCCGCCGCAAACATACAGTTGTGCACAGCACTGTGAAGCTGCCGGCAGTCGTTTATTTGAGAGCATGGTGGTTCTTACATAGGCTGATGCCATGTTTTACTCGCAAGCATTCGTTTATTGAAAAAAAATTCCCCAGGAGTAATCAGTCATCTTGTCGTCGTCTGCGTGTTGCCAATAGCTTGATAACAGAGTGTGTATCTTGTGCTCGGCTTCCATTGCTCAAACTTGCCTGTTTGCGACAAAATGTCAACTAGTTTTCTGATGCTTCAAATATCGTAAAATAATTAGCAATCGTTTATCTACAGCATAAAAGTTTAAAAGAAATATTAGACTGTGTATCGTCTGTCATGCATTAATTTCCTTTTGCCAGACGGAAATATAGCTTCATGTTCTGCGAAGGTAGCAAAATGATTAAAAGCTTTCGAAAATGCATACCATAAAGAATTTCTAAAGGATTTCAATAAGCGATTATAAAAATTCGTATGCAGCCGAACACTGTAGCCGAATTAAATAAATGAACAGCTCGGCTATGTTTGTCGGATAGCTAAAATCGTAAACAGTGCTTCTGGCGGCTTAGTACACTAAATGAAGTCTTAATTGTTATGCCCACTGATCTAGGAATTCGGAACAATTGGAGAGCGTCGCTTGAATACTTCATCCGCACGGTTAGCAGGGCTGGCTAAACCGACGCCGCACTCGCTTACTATTTCGCCCATAGTAGGTTAGCATCCAGCACGCTTGCACAGTTATGAAAAGGAACGGCAAATGCAGGCGCGTTGTGTACCTTCTTCACATGCGTGTAAGAGCCGCATAACCTTTACAGCGGACTGCTCGGGCATCATTCACATTGCCATAGCTATCCCAGTGATCCCAATGTGTGCGAAATGAGATGCGCGGTCAGGGCGTACCTATCAGGAAAGACAGGCACCGCAGAGATGACAGCGAGGATGCTGTGACCTGAGGTGCCTGTCGCGGCCGTATTGTCGGGTGAAGGAGGAGCCGCACTCCGGCATTGATACAGCCTTTCATCCGCGTGCGTGCGTCCGATGCTGGTTGAGATCGCGCTCTTGCTCAAAGGTTGCCGGACATTCTGAGCAGGCGTAAGTTCTTTGAACTGTGTGTCCGCGTTCATGCGCATTGCGGCAGTCCTGCCGCGCGAACGATGTACCGCAGTGCTGGCATACATAAGGCCTCTGGCCGGTGTGCATGCGTTGATGCCTTGCCAGGTTAAATGCACGGCTGAAACTTTCGGAGCACACGTCAGCAGACGTAGCACCGGTTTGCTGGCCTTCCCTGCTTCCACGAGCCGTCCTAGAAGTAGATGGAGATAGTGAGGGGGGTTTTAGGGCACAGTTTATTGTGGCACGAAGACGAATACACTTTCGAAAAAACAAAGCCAGGCACACAGTACTGCAGAGTGTCGTGAAACTGAATCTCTGCTCTTTTTACCTCTACCTACGTCCCTTTGGGATAACAAAAGGTTTCCAGAACAGGGTTCCCCAAACGACATTGTAGGGTTCCACGAGTGGCCAGAACGAATCTGACCGCATTATTCATTGGGCGAACTTTTACGCGCATGCGTGCATACCCCGTCTGTGAAATCGTCAAGATTAAGTCGGAGGCCGCTGAGCCGAGAGAGGGAAGCGAGCGCTGGGGAAGGTAGGGAGGAGCGCATGGCGTAGGGGAGAAAGTAGAAGGCGGAGCGTCGCTGAGAAGGATGGTGGGCGGAGGCGCGCAGGGTTCACCTCTTCTGGCAGTTGCTATTGGCTCTGAGTACGCCAGGGATGTACTGGGTTCGTCTTGCAATCGAGAGGCCTGGCGCCGTTCGAGAAGGAGGGAGCAGCGGCTCGCCGAGCACGAGTCGACCGACCCCGAAGTCGTCTGCAAACGCGGTGCACGAGCTGAACAAGACCAGCAAAAGGCACGGGCTGCGCGTGCTCAGGAGACTCCCAAAGAACGTGCTAGGCGTCTTTTGGCAATGTGGGCGTGTCAAGAAACACGGCATGGCTTAGAAACGCCGGAACATCACTCATAAGCTTCCGGGTAAACAGAGTTCACGCAATGAAGCGTCACTAATTCTTTACGTTAGATTTTGAATTTAACAGACAACTCCCTTGCTACATCCTCAATACCGCAATTTTCGCGAGAAGACCGTCGGCCATCGGTACTGAGGTATCACGGCTGTGCGTTTCTCAAGGACACGGTGATCCCACTTGACGTATTTAATTCATACTCGGGGATTGTCTGAATGAGATTGGACTCCTATATTCCTCAAGATGAGAAGCACTCGTCTACGTAGAAGACTCATCTTCGTATCACGATTAGCCGTTTACCATGACAGTGTAGGTGCGTTCAAAGGGGGGTTTGCGGTACAGGTGCTGGTACAGGTGCATGTCGGCATGGGCACTATACAGGTTAATGTAGAATTCTTCCGCTGCCTTTACTATGTAATCGAAATTGCTTATATTACCCTGCTTATCTTTCAGTGCATACATCTTGGCTTGTCCTATGCCAAGTTTTCTTCTCACTGATTTCATGCTGCGTCCCTATTTTACGGCTTCCTCAATCTTTCCCACTTTATAATTTCGAATATCCCTTACGTACTTCGTGTTGATCAGTTTTGACACTTAAGCGAATTCTGTCTGATCTTTGAGTTTGACACTTTCATGCCTTGTCGTTTTATTAGGTCCTGTGTAACTTGGGATACCTTACCTACTGGTGGCCTTGGTGCCTTGCCTCCCACTTCAATTGCTGCTCCTGAGCTGAGCCTAGTTACAGTTTCAATCATTACCTCTATGTTATCTTCATGTTTCTGTTCTAAAGCTGCATATTTGTTTGCGAGCGTCAGCCTGGATTGGTCTGCTTTTACCATGACTGCGTCTAGGTTGGCCTGTTTCTTCTTGACTAATCTTGACTAATTTTATTCTTTCTCTATTAAAACAGAGAAATCCTAGACCTCACTAACCTATGGTCACTGCTATTGAGCGTACCCAGAGCCGCCAAGCTACTTTCATTCTAAGATGTGATGAACAGGATACAGAGGCTCCTATAACTGGTGATGAAGTTATAAGGGCCTTGCAAGAGATGACCCGTGATAAAGCGGCTGGAGAAGATGGAATAACAGTCGATTTAATAGAAGATGGAGGATATATCACGGCTGTAAAGCTTGCGGCCCTTTATTCGCAATGCCTCACGACTTCAAGTGTACTGTTACGTTTTGGCCAAGCAGGGCTCTGAGCCGAGTCAGGCGCATGACGCCATACGAGGAACAACGTATTTATTCCGGCAGATCTGCCCCCGGAAGATACACAAAAAGGGCTCGGCGTAGCTCCGTTATTATTTTATTAACAGTGCAGCTGTTTAAGCCGGCCTTATGTCCGTGGGTCTTGTATAAAAATTTGGGCCGATCCTGGCGGTCGTGCAGAAAGGGTCCAAGCATAATGGCATATACCATGTGAACTAGCGAAGCTGTGCCTGGCTAAGTCTAGCTAAACATGGTTGTGACTACTTAAGCTTAGTCATCCATCGATAGCCAATCGAAAGCCGAATAATAGCTAATCAATATTCGATCAATAATCGATAAATTACGGAAACGCTGGGGCTGACTTGGCAGTGCTTAGCCTAGTCCAAAAGCAAGGACTAGCTATAGTCGGGTACAACTTTAGAAGTCAGTGGCATTTGCACCTCAAAGGCGGATGCATATGAGCCTCCACCAATGGGAGCGCGGAAGACTTGCGTCATGAGCCGGATGGCCGGTGTCCCCGCCGACGGAGAGCATGCAGCCCGCGCTTCAAGCCGGGGCGAGTCGCGTCAGCGGGACTATTTCTTTAGTCGCGGAGGAAATCGGCTGCTGCGCTTCGGGCATCTGGGCGGGGCCTCTCCTGTCTTAAGTTGTACCCGACTATAGGTGCCTATCAGCTCCGCTGTCTCTTTAGCACTGCGCCTCCGGTGCAAGCTACGCTAATTTTTGCGATAGCAATATTGACACTCCAGGCTCGTTTCTGCCGGCGCCGTCATCGTCGCCATAAGGTTCCGTATAAAGCCCAGGGCGATAAAATCGTCGCCGCGCACCGTGCGCTATATCTGCGAGTGAAAGCGTGCGATTGCCGCGGTGACCCGCCTGTGGAATTCACGCAAGGGCGGGAAGCAGGAAGGAAGCGCGTAGTATTCAAGTCGCGCACAACGTTCCGGAGGGAGGGTCGACAGGTGGAGGATCCGCGGTTTACTGCAGCCGCGCGTTCCCGCCGGGCTGATAGGCTCCGGGGGAAGGTAGGGAGGGGGGAGGCCGTGTAATACGTCACGCGCTTCCGCCCTGGCGGCTGTATATTGAAAGGCATCTGCTGCGGGGGCATGGCCCGCCCTCGCTGTGTTTTCGCGCCTAATCGCGTTGAGGCGAGCGCTGGCACGAAGCTCATTTCGCTCGCTGCTGCTGATGCGCTGACTCCAGCATTTGCACTCAAGTGAGATGCGTTCATGTTTGCTTGTGTGCGTGTGACACCGTACTTGGTAATTTAGTTAGTGTGCCTATGTTTACAAGTTTATACGGCCTATAACACTACTATCCTTACTTTGTGAAGCTGTCCAATAATTGGCTATCGCAAGATGCCAATTCCGGTCGCAGTTTCGCCGTTCGGGCGAAACTGCGACTATTTAAAAGCCTCGCCTTCACGAAGGGGAAGGAAAACACAACCGCCACATAGATAACAATGATGCCCGGCGGCACATCATCACGGGCTTTGGCGCATCGTGAGAACAGACGCATGCGCGCGAGGGCAACATTACCAGAGAACTGTAAGAATGCCAAAATTATACTAATCTATAAGAAGGGGGACGTTACATAATTGAAAAATTGTAGGCCCATTAGCTTGCTTTCAGTACTGTATCATATAATCACCAAGATAATTTCCAATAGTATCAGGGCCACACTTGACTTCAGTCAACCAAGAGAACAGGCTGGCTTCAGGAAGGGATCGGGAAATCTGTGGAGTACAATATAGCTCTTTATATGGATTTCATAGATTATGAAAAGGCGTTTGATTAAGTAGAGATACCAGCAGTCCTATATAGAGACATTGCGTAATCAAGGAGTACAGGGCCGGTATTTTGTAGCGATGTGTTATGCTTTATCCTATACTAGCCTTATCATCCACCACTCAGGGCCGGCTGATCCCGCTGATAACGTGAGCAGACCGTCCCTCTGAACACTGACCAAGCGCGAAAAGCGCGAAAAGGCATTAGCATCGAAAAGGCATCGCTACTAAATACCGGCCCAGGAGGCATTGGTTCTGAATAACAAGAATAAAGTAGGAAATTGCCTATCAAGAAAGGGGTCAGGCGAGGAGACACAATCTCTCCAATGCTATTCACTGCATGCCTAGAAGAAGTATTCAAGCCCTTAGATTGGGAAGACTTAGAAGTGCGGATCAACGGCGAATATCTCAGCAACCTTCGGTTTGCATGCCGATCACATTTTCCTATTCAGCAACAATGAGGACGAATTACAACAAATGATGGAAGACCTTAAGCGAGAAAGTGAAAGAGTGGGGTTAAAGATTATTATGCACAAGAGAAAAATAATGTCCAATATCTCGACACTAGGGGTGCGGCGCCAAGAATTCAGGTTCTCCAGTGAGCCTCTAGAGTCTGTAAAGCAGTACGTTTATCTAGGTAAATTACTCACAGGGCACCCTGATCATGAGAAGTTACAAAAGAATAAAATTGGGTTGGAGTGCATACGCGAGGCATTGCGATATCCTGACTGGGAGCTTAATACTGTCGTTGAAAAGAAAAGTCTACAATCAATCATACTACCAGTGCTAACATATGGAGTAGAAACTTTTAGGTTAACAAAGAAGCTCGAGAACAAGTTAAGGACCGCACAAAGAGCCATGGAACGCAAAATGTTGGGCCTAACACAAGAGACAGGTAGAGAGCGGTGTGGATCAGAGAGCAAACTTGGATAACCGATATTCTAATTGACTATAGGAGAAAAAAATTGAGCTGAGCAGGCCATATAATGCGTTGGATGGATAACTGGTGGACGATTAGTTACCTAATGAATACCAAGAGAAGGGAAGCGAAGTCGAGGACGGCAGAGAACTAGGTGGGGTGACGAAGTTAGGAAATTTGCAGGCGCAAGTTGAGATCAGCTAGCGCAAGACAGGGGTAATTAGAGATGGCAGGGAGAGGCCTTCGTCCTGCAGTGCACATAAATATAGGCTGCTGGTGATGATGTCGGCGTGGAGCAGTTTATATCTATATACAGGCTTGTTGGATAGAGAGTTGTTGTGAAGAGGAAGAGGGCGCTATTTTCTGGAGCAATGCGTTCGCTTAATTGCGAGAGCAAATATATCGACCCTCCAAGTGTATTTCCGCCTTCGTGTCAGCGTTGCCGTGATACTCCATATGCAGCACACGGGCGTAAAGATCGCGGCCGCGCGCCGCATGCCGTAGGTGCGAGGGTGGTTTGACCCGGCGGTGTTTTCGCGCGCACTCTGAGAGACGGGTGGGTCGGATGCGCGCCGCGTAATCTAATCGTGCGCAGAACGAGCGGGGCACGTTAGCGCGCGCGTCTCGTCTTCTAGTCCGGCCGCGACTGCGAACGGCCGCGCACGGCGTATCTTGGAGGTAATCTGCGGTAGCTACACTCGGCCAGAAAATATTGCGGGTCACGCGAGCGCGTGGGGAAACGGTCCTGCTCGCCTACTGCCGCCGCACCCCTGGTGTCGAGACCGACGCTTGCAAGCGTGCGTGTGCGTCCCTCCGTGCCTGCAAGCGTGCATGTTTCTGCGCTTCCTCCTTGCGCGCCGGCGATATCCGAGTGCAGCCGTGAGGGGCCCTACTTGTGGTTGGCGCCATGGCGGATTCGACGGGCAAAACTGTGGGAAGCGCGATCTTGCGCGCGCCACAGCGGTCGTTTTTTGTCAAGTCACGAGCGCAGATGCACATCGCCGATCGCGAACGCATTAAAGAAAAATCAATTAAGGGGTTTTTGCGTGCGAAAACCACGATCTGATTATAAGGCACGCCGTAGTGGGGGACTGAGGAAATTTGGACCACCTGGGGTTCTTCAACGTGCACCTAAATCTAACTACACGGGTGTTTTCGCATTTCGCCCCCATCGAAATGCGGCCGCCATGGCCGGGATTCGATCCCGCGACCTCTTGCTCAGCAGCCCAACACCATAGCCACTGAGCAACCACGGCGGGTGGTCGCGAACGCAACAAGTCCTTTATTTTTTTTTTTCTGCACTGCGCCTTTTCGTGGCCAATGATCGTTCCTTATTTCTTTTCAGGAACGGGACGTTCTCCCACAGAAAAGCGTGGCAGAAAAGGTGCTCTATAGAAAGAGCCGGACACGATTAAAATGAACTTTTTATTTCCTTGATATCAACTGAGCTTTGCCCGTCGAAGCTGCTACAGCGCCAATCGCAAGAGGCGCCCCCCTCGCGGCTGCACTCGGACAACACCGGCGGGCAAGGAAGAAGCGAAGAAACATGCACGCTTGCAGTAACGTAGGGACGCGCATGCACGCGAGCGTCGGTCTACACCAAGGAGGTTTAAAAAATGCATTTTTTATAAACCTCCTAGGTCTACACAGCAGGGGTGCGGCGCCAGTAGGCGAGGAGGACCATTTCGCCACGCACTCGCGGGCCCCGCAATATTTTGCGTCCGAGTGTACAAAGGCTAGACGCCCGGAGCACTGGTGGTTTCGTGTGTGCCGTGTTCTCGCAAACCCAGTTCGCTTTAAAGGGATACTGAACGAAAATATGAGAAAAAAATTAGGGGAGCGTCGCGATTCGACTCGCAAGACGCCGACCGTTCCGATACGCAGTACTTATTTCACATATTTGGATGGCTGAATTTTTGTAGGATTGTGAGTGCGCGGCGACTGCGCGCCAACCGCCGTGACGTCATGCGTGCCGGCGTGCAGCAGCAGCAGCAGCAGCAGCAGGCGTTGTTGTAACAAGGCGTTGAAGTTGTTTCGAAATTGTTCCCGTTTAATTTTCTGAACACTGTAGAGAAACAGGGCGGCGATTTGTACGTTGTGTCGACAATATTCACACGCCGGTACAGGCAGTGGACCCTTAGGCAATAGCGAGAGTACGCATAGAACGCCTGTGGCGTCCGTTGGGCGTCTGCTCCAGTCCACCTTTTACTTGCACCTAGGGAGCCTACATGCAACGCCGTTATATATATAAAACGGCGTTGCATGTAGGCTCCCTACTTGCACCAGCGCCGCAGTGCCTCCACTGCGGCGTTACGCGGAAGTTTCATGACCCGATTAAAAACTTAGAGGACGCTTAAGCTTCGCGTTCAAGACTGGAACGCGATAGCAATAATGAATGAATGGAAAACTTTATTTCATGAGCTTTTCAGCGCATGCGCCGCATGTATGTGGTTCCCACATTCAAATATCCTTGACTGTTTTATTGCGATAGCAATTATGTGGACACTCAAAAGCAGATTTCTGCCGTCGGCGTCGCCGTCGCCGTTGCCGTCGCCGTCGCCGTGAGGTTCCGTATGACGTCAATGGAGATGAAATCGTCGCCGCGCGCCGCCGAACGCTGTATGTGCGAGCGAAAGAGCGCGAGGGACGCGCGCTTTCACGGGGAGTGAACGCACGGCGGAGAACAAACGCGCGTTCTGCGCTGTGCTCCCTTAAGGGCTGCAGAAGTAGGCGTCTCTTTCCTCCTCTACAATCGCCATATATGTAGAGTAAACGTACCTTCTTCCGACGCGCGAAAGGCTGTGGGGGAGGGCGGGGGAGGGGCAGGGAAGGGAGGCGACGTTTAGCTGCGGCACGAAGTGCCTATTTATATCAGAGGCTCCGGTAACAGTCACCAGCGCCGCACGCATTTTGAGCGAACGCGGGCAAAACGCCGATGGCGTCGACAACAGTTCTGCGTGTTGCCGGTGCTGCTGCATGTCCAAGTTTATACAGCTGATAAAGCTGCTATCATTACTCCGTATAGCTCTCTTCAAATTTGCTATCGCAATTGATGCTTCGCCTTTCAGGTGAAACTGCGACAACTTTTTTGACATTTCCCGGCAACTGCAGCTTATGCACCCGTAATGTTTACCGGGAAACGCTGGCGATGAACGCTAAGCACGAAGGCGAGCTTTCTGGTAGAAACGCGGCCCCTTTCGTGGGCCGGCCTTATTTTATTATTTGCACCTGTAATATTTCAGCCTGAGAAGATTTAGCATAAAAGGCATGCGCTGCCTGTGTTTTGTTTCATGACAATTGTT
The DNA here is from genome assembly GCF_013339745.2 of Dermacentor silvarum. NCBI lineage: Eukaryota > Metazoa > Arthropoda > Arachnida > Ixodida > Ixodidae > Dermacentor > Dermacentor silvarum. Next base: position 54,927,015 of record NC_051156.1, on the reverse strand, counting down.
TGTGGGCTGTCACTCTCAAAATTCCAAGGAATAACCTTTCAAAGAATGCAAGACAAAGTCTGAGCAACTTTAGTGGTAAAATATATTAGGAGGGCCTGCGTGATTGGGGATGTTCTCGACTACGGGCGGCAATGCCGACGCCGGATTTTCTGCTACACGGGGCCCTAAACGCTATCGCGTTAAATGTAATGAAAGACCCTGCTACTATACTCGCGGACAACTTTCTGTGGCAATGAAGGGAAAGCTACGGAGGCTAAGCGCGCACAAGTGAGAGCGCTTCTGAAGAGAGTCCCTCGCTTAAATACAGGTTTGTTTAGGCTGGGGAAGAGAAAACAGAAACGCCGTATTAGCAACAAGTAAATAAGACAGAACACACTACTGAGTGTAAAAAGTTTGTTTATTTTGCGGCTTTTCCCTTCCCCGTCTGAGCAAACGCGAAACCGTCGCACGTGGAAGCTGCGTCGATTCAGCGTCTGTTCCGAGCAACCAAAAGCACTGTCAAACGCTGCCGGACTACTAGGCGCGGTAACACATGTGCAGCAGCCACGCGCCCGTAGCTTTCCCTTCATTGCCACAGAAAGTTGTCCGCGAGTATACCATACCACAGTGCCCTTTCGCTGACATGCCGCAACTCTGCAGCAAAGCAGGGCTCGTCTCATAGTGTCCTCGAAGTGTTCGGAGCACAAAGACTTGGAGGACGTTATCGGGACCCGTTCCCATCGCATCGTTCGCATACGGCAAGTTGGCTTCATTCACTGCAACATATAACGTGGGAAAGCCAGCATACAAATGACACGCTTACACCGATCCCCTTAAAGTCGGCAACACTTTTAAATTGAAATGCATTGCTGGAAAGACGTTTTTCCAGGGGCAATATAAGTGGTCTTATATTAAAATGTGAAGGCCCTAGTACCTTTCTTATTATTTTATTAATTGTTTGCAATTTCCCCGACGCGCGCAGGTCTGGTAGTTTTCTCGTAGCAGAATTAGGTTTTCTCGTACATTCAAATTAGAATCCAACGCCAATTGGTAAACAATCCGACGGCGAATCCGACACCGAATGGTACAGTCGTTCTTTGCCATTTTCCTTACCGATTTAACTGTGAGAAATTCAATGTTTGTGCACCAATACCTTGCACCACGTGGAGGGCCTGCGTGGTCGATGTGGTTAGATGATTTTCTCCGCCACCCGTGATCGCACGCCGGTTGCCGACGCCGGATTTTCTGCGACACGGGACCCTAAACGCTATCGCGTTAAAAAATTTGTCGCAGTTTCACCCGAAAGGCGAAGCACCAATTGCGATAGCAAAATAGTAGAGAGCTATACGGAGTAACGATAGTAGTTTTATTAGCTGTATAAACTTGGACAGGCAGCAGCACCAGCAACGCGCAGAACTGTTGTAGACGCCGCCGGCGTTTTGCCCGCGTTCGCACCGAACGCGCGCGGCGTTTTTATATAAATACGTATTTGGTGCCGCAGCTAAACTTCTCCTCCCCTCCCTCCCTCCCGTTCCCCGCCCCACCTTTCGCGCGACGGAAATGTTGCCTTTGCTCTCTATATATGGAAAGGAGGAAAGAGGCGCTTAATTCTGCAGCCCTTCAGGGAGCAGGGCGCAGAACGCCTGTTTGCTCTCCGACGTGCGTTCGCTCCCCGTGAAAGCACGCGTCCCTCGCGCCCTTTCACTCGCACATACAGCGTCCGGAGCGCGGCAACGATTTCATCGCCGTTGACGTCGTACGGAGCCTCACGGCGACGGCGAAGACGACGGCGATGGCGACGCCGACGGCAGAAATCTGCTTCGGAGTGTTCATATACTTGCTATCGAAATAAAAGTCATGATTTGACGGTACCCATGTTGGCTGCGAGGGGCGCGCAGAGCGAATTCATATCCTTCGAAGCACTGGCTCTGGCGTAAAGGCATGGCACGGCTTGACTCGCCAGACAATATGTTTCTCGCATCCTTGCGCGCAGCAGCGTTTATAGAGGTATTATTCTGCGTTGTGTCAGGTGCGTCACTGATAACATTACAAAGCAGCACCAACACAGACAGCAATGTTGAAGACTTGGGCCCAAGCTGCGCTTGCAAAAAGAAGTGTGCGGCCGCTAGCAGCTGCGCAGTTGAGACGTCGTTCGCTGCCGACCGGCGCCACCCATCCATGTGGAGAGACGCAGGCGATGGCTCGCACGCCGGTATCCGGCACAGACAGCAAGGCAAATATGCGTGGTAGCGAAGCTTCCATAGAAACCCATATGTTCAAAACATGGCGGCTCATGGGCGGTTCATGGGGCTTAGCGCCATCTGTGTGACGAGGGAACGCTTCCGGCGGAAGAAAAAGAATTTGACGTCATATCTGTTAAAAACAGAAATGACGTCATTTTGTTCTCAAAGGCGCGAAATATATTTTCAGAGGCCTGCTATTAGAGCTGTATATTCAAATGCCCCGCCATTCGACTTGATGGGCGTTTCGAGCTTTCATTGCGGAAAGCGAAGCAGGAAATGTTCAGCCGTAGGAATGTGGAAATCACATCACTGCACAGAACATACTTTCTTCGGACGCCAAACCCGTTGGTCAGCGTTGTCGAACGAAAACAACTAAAGTAATAAATTTTCTGGTGGTCGCGCCACTAAAAACTTTTGACTGAATAGGTTAAGAAACAATGAAACTGCATCTGTTGCCAAATTCAGATAAACGTCGACAAGCTAAACAACACATGTGAGGGGGGGCGTGTTGTGACGGGTCAACTTTACGAGCGCACCTTTCTGCCCACTTCAAGAGTCGCATTGCAGGTGATAGCGGCGTCAACGCCCGCCGCTATCGATGGGCGCTCTTGCGGTGAGCGCAGAAAAAAGGTATTTATTGATAATGGTCAAGTAAAATAGAGTTCTTTTCTCGCCATGCGAAGCGCGGAGGAGCTGGCACTGATACCGCTCGGCCTTTGACGTCGGCAGTGCTTACGTAGAGGGCTTGTTACGGTGCGGTATGCTTTGACCTCGCCAAAACACAATACAACAAGCTCGAAAGGATGCACCGGGAGTGTCTTCGAGTGATCACGGGTCTTCCCCGCCACGCGCGAGTGGAAGACCTGCACCGGTACGCGCGACTTCCTCCACTCAGGGACATTATTATAGAACGCAAGGAGGGACATGACCGCCGTCGACATTACACACGCTCGGGACAGCAGCTCTTAGAGAGACGGAGAACGCTTGTCAAACAAGGTGGAAGTGATTCCGGCTGTTGCTCCTTGGGATGACGTGCAGGTTCGAGTCACGAAGCCTGTCACACGCCGGCAGACGGAAGAGTACCACGGCGCTTATCGATCCAAACTTGCAGAACGGGCTGACTTGAAAGAATATGCCATTTTCAGAGATGCGCCCTGGGATCCTACTATATCCAGAGCGGAGCTGGCAATCGTTAGTGGTGAGCAGCAAGACGTCCGGATTCACCAACACCAGCAAGAACCAACCAATACGGCACTTGAACCGCAGGCCATCCTATTTGCCATAGAGAAGCTGAGGGGAAAGGCGGGAAATATTACGGAAGACCACAGGGGCAAAGAGTTCACGATATTCACCGACTCTTTAGATGTCTTAAAGGCGCTCACGGCGACGTCCAGAGTAGGCACGTGGGCGCAAGATATTAAGGTCGCATGCGCATCCCTTCATCGGGATTACGGCATGGGTGTGCGAGTGGACTGGGTCCCGGGGCACTCGGGCAGCATCGGCAACGGTGCGGCCCACAGTGCAGCGAGCGAGCTGTTATTTTCCCGCTCATCTCCTCTGGGCCCAGTCCCTCTCATTCCTGTGCGTCTGGATCCGGAGAAGGAGCGCGAGCGACTTAAAGTGCAGGCCAAACGGGAGCTGAAGGCGAAGGGTAGGTACCGCACAATGCCCACCCTTTGCCCAAGGGGCTTCATCGGGGCGCGCAAGTCCTGGTGCATATAAGGCCAGAACGGGCGCAGCACTCGCCGAAGACGCCCTGGCTAAGTGGCGCGCGTATGCCTCTTCAAGGAAGACGCGAGGCCATCAGAGACAACGTTTGGACAATGAGGAGGAGGAAGAGACGGAGGCGAACGTGATGTCAACGCCAGTGACGTGCAGTACGTGTCACATCGGTGCTCGACCGACAATCAGGCATCTATTGTGGGACTGTCCCGGTCTCGCGGCCCTAAGAGACAAACACAAGGGACGCGGCATTACCTCACTCGAGGCATGGACCACGCCGCCCCCTGAGGCCGATGCCCGACGAACTATCAACTCCTTATGGGAGTTTGTGCGCGATGGCGGCTTGACCGGCAGATTATGAATGTGTAGTGTTTTTTCCCCTTGTGAACCCCGCCATTGACCCTTACCCCTGCTCAGGCCATTGAGCCACCTTTCCAATAAAGTTCATTATCTTTCTCTCTCTCGCCATGCGCATATAAAATTGTTTAGGAATTTTATTTTTGTTGAATGAATCTAACCGTGCCTCGCTTTAATTAAACGCTTTTTTCTCTCCCAACGTTTGTTCCCTCCAAACATAGTCGCACTTCAATCGCTGCTCCCATAACCACCCTTGCTGATGACGGTGACAATTCGTTCTGAACCGCTTTCGCCCGTAGCTTCGAGGCCTATTTGCATCGATCTTGCAGACAACTTCACAGACACGTCACTTCCTCTAGTTCACGGTGAGGCCGCTAGACGGAGTATATAGCTTAAAATGCATTACATTCGTTAATTTGCGTTAGTTTCTGCCTGAAAACGAGGTTTTTTCAACCAATTTCAGCACCCAAGCTTTTATTTGCGCTAGAGAGAGAGAGAATAACATTTTATTGATTGGACAGGAAAGGGGTGTTGGGAGCGGGTGGGTGGGTCCCTATTCCGAGACTCCACTGGCCAGAGCTGCTCGCCGGGCCTGGTCGAGTAGACCCCTCTGGGTCTCCAGGTCCGCGCCGGCGAGGATGGTCTCCCACTGCTCCCTATTTGTGAATTTGGACCCCAACAGGGGGGAATTGAATTTTGGGGGCCTACTCGTGCATTCCCACGTTACGTGGGCGAGAGTTGGCTTCCCCCAGCACCATGGACAGTGGCCTGGATAGGCCGTAGGCCAAATGGCATGCCACAGCCCGAGGTGCGGGTAGGTATTCGTCTGAATTAGTCTCAAATCCCGGGCATCCGCTCCGCTCAGACTCGGATGGGGCCCCGAGTAAGTTCTGCGTTCCAGACGCTGATGCTCAAGGATGTCGCGTGGAGATGTCAAATGATCGAATCGGGGTTTCTCGGGCTGCACTCCCGCTCGGCAAGCCAATTCTCGAGCGAGAGCATCTGCCCTTTCATTGCCCGCAACCCCCACGTGGCCCGGGCACCAGATGACACTGTGCGTTTCCCGGAGCGTGTGACCTAGTATGCGTAGGGCACATGCCGGTACTCTGCCTTGCATGAACAGGCGACAAACCACCTGTGAGTCCGTGAGGATCACAGAGGGCTGGCCGGCTGCATCTTTGGCCTTAATTGCCATTGCAACGGCGGCTGTCTCCGCCGTGCCTATGGATTTGCTCCTAATTGTCGCGCTAATTTGGAATTTCGATCGATCCATCGAGCTTGTGGCCACTATTACATGGCCACCTGGCCCCGGAGCTGCATCTGTGTACAGCGCTTCAGAACAATTTCGAAATCTTTTTTGAAGTTGGCGTGCCCGAGCCTTGCGCCGGCCCTGGTGGTAAAAGGGGCTCATGTTTTTGGGAACTGGGGCCACTATGAGGTTTTCGCGTATCGCTCGAGGTAGAGCCACTAAGTCTTCCTCGCAGTAGTGCGGTCGTACGGGGTAGCCTAATGTTTCTAGCAGCTTTCTCCCGGTTGGGGATAAGTTTAGGCGCTCTCTTTGCGATAATAATACCGCTGCCTTAAGTTCTTCGAAGGTGTTGTGCAACCCCAGTGCATATTTGCGCTAAATATCTCGGCGGCAAACGTTTTATTCAGTATCCCTTTAAAGCGCCTAGCACGCCTACTTCTTTCTGGGGTTTTACGTGCCAAAACCAGTTATGATTATGAGGCACGCCGTAGTGGAGGGCTCCGGATTAATTTTGACCAACAGGGATTATTTAACGTGCACTACAAGGCAAGCACACGGGCGTTTTTGAATTTCGCCTCCATTGAAATGCGGCTGCCGGGGCCGGGATTCGATCCCGAGACCTCCTGCTCAGTAGCGCAACGCCTTAGCTGACTGAGCCACCCCGGCGGGTGCCTAGTACGCCTAGTTTGATCATCGTTGCTACCGCTCTTTACTAAGGCAGCTTCGTGACAGCGAGTGCTCGTAGTCATCGAGTGACGTCAGTTCATGTTTGCCCGTGAAAATGCTGACCACACGTCTTAACTCAAGCAAATGTTTACTGCAATTTATACGTGTGACAAAAAAAAACGAACTGTGTCTCGTGTAGTCAGATCATCGTCATACGTTGCTATAACTGCGAATCCTTCGCCTTTCGGGCGAAATTCCTATTTTGTTCCAATTTTTCATTGCAGAAAACGCAACAAACACTTGGACTTGCTCGACGCGTGCCGCGTTCCCACGCGGTTATGGTCGCTGGCTTTAGCCTTAACGTTGTGGGGATCGACAAGATGGCACACATCGCTTATCGCATTACGAATCAGGAGCACGCCGCCAAACAATGATATTGCACCGATGTCTGTGGCAGATAGGTCCCGCAACTGTCTGCGCATCATGCAGCAAGTGTGAGCAAGCCTTCATGAGCCATCACCTGCAGTATCAGCGGTTAGATTGCTACGGGCCATTCCAGGGCTGGTATTTTGTAGCGATGCCTATCCGTTGCTAACGCCTTTTCACGCTTATCGCGTTTTTTTAACGGTCACAGCGACGGTACGCTCGCGTTATCAACGGGCTCAGCTGGGCGTGAGCGGTGGATGATAAGACTAGTATAGATGAAGTCATCAGGCATTAAAGCCCCTATATATAAAAAAATTGCCCGCCAATCCACCCTGTGAAGGTGGTTGGGAAGCGAAGCTCTTTTTACGCCACCCTCACGGTAACTGCGGCGCACTTGATATTTCACACACTACAACGTAACTTTAACCACGGCCTTTATTATAATTTACTTCACAACAATGTTCACTACTGCTTTATGATTGGTGTGATATACACTACTAGACTACCCCATAGTGAGGTAGTCTAGAAAATTAACCGAAGCCAGTTACTAGGCTGGAAGGGTTTCGAATGACGTCAACCCTCTTTCAAGCAGCTGCATAAGCTTTGCAACAGCTGCAATCTAATCCTACGGACCGCGCCGAGCCTGTTTCCGTTGTTTGTCCGCAGCCCTTATCATCCATCATGTTGGCTCATCACTTTGAAGCTTGTTGTTGTGGTTTTTCTTGCGAAAACGAGTGCTTAGTTGTACGCTGAATGCCTGAATTCAAGTAAGCTATGCTGCTATACCTGCAATTGTTAGCGGTTCGTCGGAATCGTTTCTTGCTTACAACGACGGACTCGACAGAACCCTTGGCTGGTAGAGGTACAAAGCTTCGCTTTAAAAGTAGCGACACTCTCCTCCTCCGCCTTCCCTCCTCCTCGTTTCTCCTCTCTTTCGCGCTCCTTTTGCGACCGTTGCGCCGCCTACACCGCTTGAAACACGTGCACTTGTTTATCTTTCACCGCTGATCAGATTCGACGATCGCCGACTGTGTTCGTCGCTATCGTCGTGCTCCTTGCCAGTCGGTAGACGCTTCTCGGGCGCTTCTCAAAATGGCGATGGAGCGTGATCGTAAACAAACGCAGCCAGCGCCCGGGGGCTCGACGGTCCACGTGATGCCATTAGGCCAATACCGACGCGGTGTCGGCCTCGGACAGGGTGTGCGAGGCGGCGGCATTCTTCAAAGCGTGACGCTACTTTTTGTATATAGGGGCTTTATCAGGCATCGCTACAAAATACAGGCCCAGCAAGCGAGCATGCCTTAAGGGTCAAGCCTGCGGTGTGAAGGTTGATGGGACACTGTGAGGATTGCAGACAGGCTGCACTTATTTGTTTGCTTCTTTGGAGTTCATTTTTTAAAATTTGAGTTCGTTATTTAATTTGTTTTTATGCATGTCAACTGCTGCTGCTCTGAAATCGGTATATCAATGATAATTTCACAGCTATAATGAGTTGAGACATTCGTTCAAAATACCAAACAAATAAGTAAACTTTAGTTCGGCCAATACATCGTTTGTGACAGGACTCCATTAACTGATAGCCTGTTGCAAGGGTTGCATCATTGCGGAATACGGATCTGCAGAGAAAGAATTGCATTGTCCCGAGTTCCCCGGTCAAGGGTGATAGACTTCGAGGATAAAAATAACACGTAGATAGTGGGTAACACGCAATAAAACATTATTTAAGTGCCCTGATGATAAGGAAAGTTCCCGAGCGACTTAAAATGTGATGCAGATATGCTGTAAGGCGCCTTCTGCCCCCGGAGCATATTTTTTCTCACGTTTTTGTTTTAGCATTATTCGGCTGTGCTGATTTATCGAAGGCAGTTATCCTCAGGCTGCAGCGAGCTACAATTCAAATGCTTTCCTGTTAAAATGCCAGAAATATTTAGTTCTATAAAAAATATTGGAATTCTACAGACAAATACGTCCCATGTTTTGTGCGGCAAACATCCTTCTTATGACCGTGCATGGCTCGATTAGAATCCCGGTTTTCTAGAAAAAACGGTTCACTCAGTGCAAACGTTTTTGGTCAGTGTATGAAATGTCTTTTTACCGATGTACAGGTTGCTATCTAAATGAGCCTAAAACGACAACTGAGTAGGAGGCACACCAAAAGCCTAAGCAGCGCAATACATTAGAGTGTACATTCGAACCCTTCTCGTGTTGATACGCCTGCATAAACACCATTTTCATTCTAGAAAGCAGGAAGTATCTGCCCCGAATCGTGACTTCTCGGCCTAAATAAAGCTGAATATTATATAAGACTGCACGTAATAGTTGACTCCTAACAGTTACTACTGGAAATTTAGAACAAGCGGGAGTGCTTACCTCGCGTTTTCATCCATATTGAATGAAGCGTCGTGGGTTCCTGTGTGGCTTGCGTCTATGCCTTGCGCGACCGTTGTCGTTCCTCAGCGAAAACAAGTGAACCTTGGTTCCTTCCTCAACTGGTGATGAATACGAAGAGTGAGCAGCGCAATTGTCCGATTGGTACAGATCGAGGGTAACGCACGCGTATTCGCCAAGGTAAGTCTATCAGGTAGCGAGTTTTACACACTAGCCCATACGTTCCAAACACGGCGGTTCATCGGCGGTTCATGGGGCTTAGCACCAGTCTGACGCGGGAACACTTCCGGCTGAACAAAAAAAAATAAAAATAGATGGCGCCATATCCGTTTAAAAAAAATTGCCCGCCAATCCACCCTGTGAAGGTGGTTGGAAAGCGAAGCTTTTTACGCCACCCTTACGGTGACTGCGGCGCACTTGATATTTCACACAATACAACGTAACTTTAACCACGGCCTTTATTATTATTTACTTCACAACAATGTTCACTACCGCTTTATGATCGGTGTGATATACACTACTAGACTACCCCATAGTGGGGTAGTCTAGAAAATGAACCGAAGCAGTTACTAGGCTGGAAGGGTTTCGAATGACGTCAACCCTCTTTCAAGCAGCTGCATAAGCTTTGCAACAGCTGCAATCTAATCTTACGGACCGCGCCCAGCCTGTTTCCGTTGTTTGCACGCAGCCCTTATCATCCATCATGTTGGCTCATCACTTTGAAGCTTGTTTTTGTGGTTTTTCTTGCGAAAACGAGTGCTTAGTTGTACGCTGAATGCCTGAATTCAAGTAAGCTATACTGCTATACCTGCAATTGTTAGCGGTTTGTCGGGATCGTTTTTTGCTTACAACGACGGACACGACAGAACCCTTGGCTGGTAGAGATACAAAGCTTCGCTTTAAAAAAGCAGTGACGTCGTTTTAGTTCAAGGTGCGAAATTTATTTTCGTGGCCTGCCTTGAGGGCAGTATTTTCAAATGTCCCGCAATTCGACACGATGGTCCTTTCGAGCTTTTACCGCGGAAAGTCATGCAGCGAAGCGCCAGCCGTATTTGTGTCGCATTCGCACCCATAAAATAAACTTTTGGTTGAGTGTTGGTGGCATCGTCGGACGTCACGCCCATCGGCCAGCGCAGCCGAATGAAGGCAGCTAAGTGAAACATTATGTTGCGATCGGAACTCACTACTTTTGACTGAAGAGTTTACCCATGTTGAAACAAACCTTGCGAACGCAATGCCACCAGAACTCGGAGCACGAGGTCACGTTGCTCTATGTTCAGCTCTCACCCGCCGCGGTGGCTCAGTTAGCTAAGGCGTTTCGCTGCTGAACACGAGGTCGCGGGATCGAATCCCGGCCACGGCGGCCGTATTTCGATGGGGGCTAAATGCGAAAACATCCGTGTACTTAGATTTAGGTGCACGTTAAAGAACCCAAGTTGGTCCAAATTTACCGAGTCCCCCACTACGGCGTGCCTCATAATCAGAACTGGTTTTGGCACGTAAAACCCCATACTTTGACTCAGACAAACGTTGACCAGCAAAGCAGCATGTGAAGGGGCGTATACTGGCAGCTGAACTTTACGAACGCGCCTTTCTGCATACTACACGAGCTGCATAGCATTGCAACTGACAGCGGCGTCAACACCTTTTTTTCATCGGGCACCGAAAAACAGGTGTTCGTTCTTCATTATAAAGATTAAGAAGCATTTTCTTTCACACCGCATATCTATAAAATTGATTAGAAGTTTCATTTTTGTTGAATATATTGAAATTGTATCTTGCCTTTATTTGACAAAAATGCTGGCTCTCCCGTAATCGCGAGTAGATGTAAGCATGCAATGACTACCGGCAAAGCAGACTGGTTGGAGATGATGTTACCTACAATCTTAAAATGGGCATAGTGCACGCTGGCAAGGACCCACCTCACCACATAGACAACCATCAGCCCAGTGTTGCCAGGTTTGGCTATATATAGCCAAATTGGGCTACGGGAAAAAATTTTTGGCGTCGACTTGGACGAGTTGGTTATGTGGCTATATAATTGGGCTACTGAAAATCTGCGACTTGGCTGTGTTTCGGCTATACGTGGCACCCTAATCGAAGCTCCAGAGGTGGCTCTGATCGGGTAGAAGCAAATCTCGAAGGCTGTGTTTTAGCTGGCGGAGCCGGCCGCGTGGTTGTGCGTGTGTGCCTGCGTGAAATTATCCCCCCCCCCCCCCCCCCCCACACAAACTTTTGCTTCCCTCTCTGCACTGTTGTCTGTGCCGTTGGCTTTGATCTTTGATGCATTTAAACTTACACCCTGCTTGGCCGTTAGGCACCCGATCCCCGGGCATCGTAATGAACCTGGGAATAGCGGGTTTTTCACAGTACACTGTACTAACATGGCTATGCTCACTCAGGGAGAGCAATACTATAGGGTCGGGGTCGTCGGGCGATCGGGGCGCCCACATGAAAGAAGGGAGCCGGGTGGATGACACGCCCCAGTGTATTAATGTACATATCTTAATTCTGGGTGAAGTATCGTGCCGGGCACAGCTTTCGACCTACTCCACGTTTCTCGCGCGAAGCTTTACTGCCATTTTTCACTTCCTGCTAGATGAAGTTTTCTTCGTGCTTAGATTCGAGATTCATTTCGATAGGTCGGACATAAGATCGGATCCTCCTCAGAGAGGAGAATCCAAACATGGGCAAGTGGCCAAGTATGCGAGAATGTATAAAAAAGAATGGCAGCAAGACCCCGAGAAAAAGGTGGGTTCAGGTGCTTGTACTTCTAGATGGTTTGCCCGTAACGTCATCGATGCAGATACTCATTCTGCAAATATCGAAACATGTTTGCCACGATGACATCAGTGCACCACGTCACATGAACTTCGCCCACCGTGTTAGCTTAGCTTGTGAGGGGTCGTGCTGCTGGCTCGATGACGCGCGCTTAATTCCAGGCCACGGCGGCCGCATTTCGATCAAGGCGAAATGCAGGAACACCCGTGTACTTAGGTGTACGAACCCGAGGTGGCCAAAATTAATCCGGAGTCCCCCACCGTGTCATGCCTCCCAATCATATCGTGGTTTTGGCACGTAAAACCCTAGCAATTATTAGACTATTAGAATAGGGACCTCAAGCGTATTGGGGCCTCAAAGAAATAGCGTCAAAGCCACTGCGCATGCGCAAGACGGAAACTGTGTTTGGGTTTTGCGTCGGACACGCTATTTCACCGATTTAATCAGAGCCCCAAAAGCTACCTCAAAAGCTTTCGTCAACAAACATGGCGGCGCCCATCGAAGCGACGGCTCTAACAGAGCACAAAACTGGGATTGGTTCGTGGTAACGCGTGAAGTTTGTAAACTAGAAGAAGTGATTGCGGTTATCGCTTTCTCTCAACTAACATGTGTAATGAAGATTGATTCATTATTGCCGCTGATTCCGAATTCAATTGTCGATTTCATGACTCGTAGGCCTATCACGGATGGACTTTGTGGGGCGAAGGTGTGTAAACTTGGTTACTCAAAACTAAGCGCAACAAGCTGCATGCTGCTAATAGAATTGGTTCTAAATTGTAATTGAAGGTGAAAAAACGAATGTCTAAACTACTTTTCTTATCAAAAATGGTATATTTTATTTTAATACTTATAACAGCTACATGAACAGAAGGAAATTCCCAGTGCCACACGCTAAGCTCAATAGAGCTCAAGCGGTGACTCTGAGATTGTTGCAGACAAGAACTTATCCTAGTCCAAACTTTATTAACAAGCTAGATCCAGAGCCAGAGGTACCAATCAGTTGCGAGAAGTGTAATGACATCATTACTCTGGATCATATGCTTTGGCAATGTCCTGTGGCTTTCACAGACTGCGACAAGGAAAGAGACTGGTGGCGGCGAGTGCTTCACAGTGGAGTGCTTTTAGATCAAGTACAAGCCGTCCAGAAGGCCCACGACACGGCGGTGAGGTTAAACCTTACTGTCCCGACGTGGGAGCAGCCTGTGTCATCGTAAGGGTTGATCTTAAGGACCTGAATAAAGTTTATCATACCATACCATACCAGCTTTTCTTTGACGCCGTAGTGATGCTGCAAACGCAACACGCTATCCGCAGACGCAAAACGCCTATTCCAAAGCGCTTCATTCCTGCAAGCCCCAATGCTAACACCCGCAAAGCTCTTTGGGGCCACAAACTTTAGGGGCCCCTATTCTAAAACTTTATTAGCCATCAACATGGTTTGCTTTTTGACAGTAACTGGTTTTACAGCAGTGCCACTGTTATCAATTTGTTGTTTACCATTGCTCTTCGTGCGCCGTCGCGGCTTGTACCATTTCGAGCGAGTTAGCTTTCGAGCGACCTTCTTCCTAAGGCAGAAGCAACGGGCACTGATCAACTAGATATTAAGCGAACACGCGAAACAGAAATGGACTCGAATGGTTCGCAGAAAGATAGCAAACCAAAGGTTTCGATAAAGCTGCGCGCATTGGGTTCTGCCATGGGTGGAACTCTTCAACTAGACTTGTAACATTCAGGCGTTTTTCGCTTGCATCATGGCTTTGGTTCATTTATTATCTCTGAATGTTGAAGTGTTTCGGTCCATCGACAAACAGAGAGACGTGTTGCACTTCGCGCGAGCGTGGGGCGTCGATGTGCTTTTCTCTGAAGAGGGTAATTTGCGGACACCCCTCGAGTTGTCAAACTTTATAATAATAATAATAATAATAATAATAATAATAATAATAATAATAATAATAATAATAATAATAATGTTTATTTTTCAAGACTGATGAAGGAAGCTGTAGGTAAAAGCTGCTCTTCGTAGAGGCAGCTTGACAAAGGCCCACAGCTACCTTTGTACAGAATAGTCAGCAGCGGCAGTTACAATAAAGTGCAAAATACAGCAAATCTGCCTAAAAACAAAAATACAGAGAATATGATAGTCTCATAATCATCAAACGCACAAAACCAAGCATAAGGGTGAACAAAGGGCCAATCTAATTTAAAAATCTAGCGTATGCAGTTCTCGCAATTCGATCGGTATAGGATCGAAGAAAGTGTATACTATCCTTCACATATTTATTAAGCAATGTAGGCATTATATATAGGATAAGTGATCTTTGGAATGATTGTTTTCAGGGTTATTCATTTCCACATTTCTTTATTTCGTATAATAAACGATGTAATGTTTTTCTGTAGATGAGAAAAGACATGTAGAAAACGTCGATTTTCTTTCACTTCGTGCCTGATTGCTACAGCTAATTTAAGAGTGTAGAGGTTATGGACAGGTAAAATCCCAGCCTGCTGAAACAAGTCACCCGTGTGGGCATCATAGGGGAAGTTAAAAAGTATTCTGATATATTTCTTCTGCATGAGGAATAATTTCTGCGAGTTAGTAGAAGTTTTGAGCCCCATACGCCCCGCTTTTCTGTCAATGCCTTCTTTTCTTTAACAAAGATTGTGTCTTGTGGTGTAGGAGTGGTGTTCCTAAACCCTCATTTTAGAAAGGGAGCTCACTGCACGTATTGTATAGACCGCCGCACTTTAGCAGTGAACTTCTGGCTGCACACGAGACAGGTCAGGGCTCTAGCGATATACATATGCACCCGCACGCCGATCCAATTCCACAGAATTCTTCGAGTCACTAGATGTACTTATGTTCCAGCCTGGCCCGACGTTTATCGTCGGGGATTTTAGATGAGGACCGAGACACTCGTAGGCCCGGACGGCCCGGTCACTATCGAGGAATGCATGCATTACGTCGGCTTGCTCAGCAGTTTCGTCTTTCCGGTGCATGGGTGCAGTTGTATGACGACGTATTCGGGCCAACTTGGGAAGTAGGCAGGTGAGCGAGCAGACTAATTTCTTTTCCCGCCTGAATTAAGCTGCTACCTCGAAAGCTGTGAAGTTCTAGCCTTTCGTTCGGGCACAACCCGCATCTCCGATCATCGTCCTTTGTCGACACGTCTGGATTTCGGCGAGACTGTACCGAGTAGTGATTTATGGCGACTGGGCGTTATTCTCACAGACCCCGAGCGCATCATATACTGATAGGCGCTTCTTTAGTAGTCCTCGTCCAGCGTGACGCGAAGTACCACTCTTGGGATGACTTCAAGACCACGTGGCGCCCGTTACTCACCCGAGCAGGACGCGATCGAAAAATGCGAATCACCCACGAATTAAATGAAAGTCTTAGACGCATGATAGTTGCTTGCCATGGAGGCACTCTCACGTTTACAATTCAAGACTATCATGACTTTTTGAAAGCAAGGTACGAAACCTTGCTCCGACAGGCGTCGAGAGCTGTTATCGTTCCTGTCCCAGCTGCCGTATTCCGGCAGTGAGCACCTCGGCTAGGTGCTGCGTAAAGTTTGTATTTATGTCGGACGAACGGTCGCTATCAGTACCATCCGGGAGCGTGACTTACGGAATTCGAGTAAGGTCTTTTTCCTCCACCGAGGCCACTCGTGCGTACCGGATCGCGGCTGCACCGGATAGAGGTTTGCCCTGAGTTAACCCTCCATCCGATCCATCCGCGCTCCGGTACACACGTGTCTGTACCGGAGCTGGTGACACACACCGCCACCTGTTTCAAGTACAATAAAACATCGAAATACAAATGGCTATGACACACACGGCCACCTGATTTGGTGGTGTGTGCCATAGCCGTTGTATTTCGATGTTTTGTTGTACTTGAAACCAAGCTCATCAGTATTTTCATGAAAGAGTTTATTGAAATAAACTTCTTCTAATTCTCGCACCCATGCCGCAATGTTCTTGTTTGAGTGCCCAGACAACGACTCTGGCTTTTGGCTCAACGTCACTCAAAGGTCGCCGACAACGGGGCCTACAAGAATTTCATGCTATAAAAAAAGTTTTTCTTTAACAATGTGTG
>NC_051156.1:54772793-54911011 GCF_013339745.2 Dermacentor silvarum | reverse complement strand
CTTGTACTTTCTAATGAAATAAAGAAATGCTAATTATGGAAATGAAAATGACTGAAAAAACAATGGCTGCCGGTTGGAAACAATCCCACGTCTCGCATTTGCTTCCAATTGACCTACCTCAGTGCCGTTTTCCTATCCACTTTCTGGGGTATTTATGTTTATCTACTGGAAATAAACCTGGAGTGTTAGTCGCGCCACGCCTCACAAACCTTGGCGGCGATGTCGAACATCCTTTCGGCCGCAGGTTTCACGAGAACGTGATCTTTTAAACTGCGAAGCCTTTAGTGGCCTGGGCTGTCGTCGGCGGTCGTCGCGTGTGATGGTCGTGATCACGCTCAAAACAAGTGCTCAAACATGGCACATCACCAAAACAAGTGCAGAATTCATCAAAACCGGTTCAAAATTATATATTATTATTATTATTATATTATTATTATTATTATATTATATATATTATATTTGATTTGTAAACATATACACAAGAAGAGAAGCGAGAGCAAGGCTGGCAACTGCCACCGAAGGGGCACACGCCTGCCTACTCTTCAGCAAGGAGGAGGACAAACATGGAAATGAAAAGCTAGGAGGAGGGGTGGAAAAGGGAAAGAAACAGCGAGATGACAAATCTCAAAGGAATAAAGTAAACATACAGTAGGGCCCGCCCCTGCAGGTCGCGCTACTAAAGAATGTAAAAAAAATGAATAGTTGCTGGGTTACAAACGTGCCATAAGTTCGTTGCTTCCAGAAAGTAGGAGAGCCCGGTGATCTTGGTCAGTCGAGACGCACAACCACTGGAAGAAGTCGACATTGAGCCCCGATAAATAGGAAGCTGTGGGTAGTAAGTATCATTCACATTTTTTCAAGTTTTTGTAATGTTTGTAACAATGCATGTATTGCACCGAAATTAACTTTTCAGATGCATTTGATGCATATCTTTCGAAATGTGGTGCCCCTGAGGAGAAAAATTTATTTTCTCATGCTTGGTTTTGGCCGAGTTTTTCGCGTTTAGGTAGCCCAAGAAGAAACAAAAGCAGAATTAACAAACCAGCTTATTTGTGGCTACTCATGAGTTGCATTTCTTTGTTTAAAAGTGCCTGCGAAGTGGCGCTAACCTACTTATCAGGTCCAGAATTTTTGATTAACAACGCTTCCAAAAGCTCGCGTTCTAATTTAGCTTTTCCACGGCCAGAACTTCCGTATTCGTCATCCGCGGATAGAAACGACAACTTTTGCAGTGTAGAGCAATATTCAACCCTTCTCCCGATATGCAACACCTGTAGCGTAGTTGTAGCCGGTCGTTCAGGCACTGAATTGCAGTGCAGATGTAGGCAACTACAGCAGAGTCAAGACGAGAGACATGCGGCAACTCTTTAACAAAAAGCTTTATTTTTGCTGGCCCATGTTTATAGCCGTCAGTCACTGCATTGCACATGCGCAATTCGCACCCTTAGGAAGAAAGTAAACTCTGTCTCACAAGTGTGCAGGTGTGCTGATACACACAGAGCCAAGTCGCGAAATATTTTCATCCTCAATTATTTTACGTGTTAGCTGATCACCACTGCTGCTGGAAACAGTACACTGAGCCAACGACGGTGCACAGTCACACGAACTGCAATGACATTCAAGCCTACCGTCACGCACGTTATTCATGAGATTGTATGAGTGTTCTCTCAGTCGGTAATTGATACAGAGTCCCATTTGACCTATATACTGTTTACCACAAGGCGGATACAATAAACCACGTTGCTAACACAGGTGACAAACGGAATTTGGTGTTTTGTTGCATATGTGTGGCGTGCTGTGACATTGCCTTTGATTACACAACTTTAGAATGATATGCAATTTTCTTGATATTGTGAGAGCTTATGATGTAGGGTATGACGGCCAGTTTTATGTCTGTCAGATGCAGTGACCACATGACCTCTACTCTGAAAAGCGCATGCACCGAGTGGTTGCCATGTGATCACTCCATCTGACAGACTTAAAGTGGCTGTCATACCATACATTCATAAGCTGTCTCACAATATTGTGAAAACTGCAGATCGTTCCAAAGTTAAAGTTGTCTTCTTTGCACCTCAGAAGCTTATAAAGTTGTGTAATCAAAGAAAATGTTTCAGCGCAGCACACAAGTGTAACAAAAAGCACAAAAATCTGTTCGTCACCTATATTAGCAACATGAATTACTGTACCCCTCTTTCTTGTGGTAAACAGTACATAGGCCAAACAGGACGCTGCATCAATGACCAGCTGAGAGAACACTCTACAATGTCAAGAAAAACGTGCATGACAGTTGGCTTGCATGTTGTTTCAGTTCATGTGCCTGTGAACCATTGTTTGCTCGGTGTACTGTTGTCAGCAGTAGCGGTGATCAAGTAACACGTGAAAATATTGAAGCTGAAAAGATTGCGCGACTTGGCTCTGTGTGTGTCAGCATCTGTACACTTATCAGACAGAGTTGACCTTCCTAAGGGAGTGACTTGCGCGTGTGCAATGTGATGAGTGACGGCTATAAACATGGGTCGCTGAAAATAAAGCTTTTTGTTGGAAGTCAGCACACGTCTATTGTCTCGTCTTTTCTGTCGTCAATATCTGTGCTACAATTCACCAATATGTTGTACCATTAAGTCAAATTTATCACTCACTCATTGGAACTTTCTTTCATCACGAATGAAATGTGGTTTTGGTAGCGTGGTAGAGCATTCACATCATTTGTTAATTTTTGTTTTCTTCAAAGACTGAACTGGATGTCACAAGCAGCCGTGGCATTGCAAGCAAGCTTTATGTTAAAGGAATATATTGATACTAACGTCTTAACTGCTTAGCGCAATAAAGGAAGTTGTGGGTATTGTTTATTGTGCTTTCTTTGCTCTTGTGTCCAAACTTATAGCTATAATTGTTAGGTTTTACTGAAATTTGCTTTTTGATGTTTTGCATTATTCTCCTGTGTAAAGTCACTATTGTTTGTTTCACAGTTATGCGAAGCTTAAGTTGTTTGTAAGCATTTTTATAGCCTGTTTTCACAGTAAACATGGCTTACTTCAGTGGTTTAGATGGCACTTTATATTTTGATGTAATTGATGTCTCTGCAGGTTACCGCATTATTGACTTGGAAACCAGTGAGGTCTGGATGCAAGTTAAGCTACCGAGGGAGGCATGTCTGCATCACTTGTGCTGATGGCCATCCTCTGCAAAAGTGATGGCTGGCTATCAGTGCTTGGATGACTTTCTGTTACTGTACGCCTTGGGCTATGTTGACTACTTCACACTTGCTGCCATGTCTGCAAGTTACTGTGTTGTGTTACTGTGTTGTGTTGTTGGTATGTTACTGTGTTGTGTTGTACATTACAAAGTGAAGGAGGACAGTATTTGTGCTGTTATTAAGAAGTATAAATTGTGTTCTGCCATTGAAATAAGGGAACTCGACGAAAAGCAAAAAATTTCGAAGTCTGACCTACATGTGAAAGCAAAATATATTGTGTTGTAGTTGTAGCTGTTAGTAGAGTCTTAATATGCGATGGAAGACCTTGATGTTTAATAGAAAATATATTTAAGTGTGTTATCAATGTGTTATCAGTTTTTTAACTTACTGTTATATAAGTGTCATTTGTTTGCGAGGATGATGTAAGCAGACAGTAAATAAATGCATGGTTTGACATTATAACCGGGTTTGTCTATGGCATTCACTATTATTTAAGGTGGACCAATGCATATTCATGGGTGCATATTCAACCACCACATATTCCTCCTGCACAAACAATTCCTACATACTAGCGTTTGTTCTTAGCAGCTGATGTTGGCTATTATGCAATTTCTTGAAAGCACATGCAGCTACCGACACATTATTTTTAAAGCCGTAAGTCGGAAGCAAAGATTGGATTTTTTCTGTGGTCTAAGCTTAAATGATATGTTTAAGGAAATGAACATTTGTTGAATATATTTACTTTCTTGCTGCGAGAACCTTTATACGAGAACCTCTGCACATTGGACGTGCATGCTGCTTCTCTTGCTGTTATAGCCAAAATGAAAAATTGTTCTTATGAACCACTTCGCAGCTTTGCATTGTGCACTTTTACTTGCAGTTAGCATTTATATGCTGTGCTATCGACAACAGCAAGACAAGTCAGGCAAACCACCATGTGAAACACTTTAAAGATTCTGGCTTAGGGCGCGTTAATACTATATATAGTGCAAGACCGATGAGCTGCCCGTACAGCAGCGCTGTCAGCATTACATGGCTGACAGCACGCAAACTCTTAAATTTATATTTGTTTGACAGATAATGCATTCTAGTAGCTTTCATGTCGGATATGCATGAAAATGTAAACAAGAACTGGTGAAAACAGCATTATTTTACGTATATAGTGTATCTTACCACAAGGTAAGTTACACAGATATCTTGGTAAGCTACACAAGATACATACGTAATAAACGCTCTTTTTCACTAATTCTTGTTTCACAATTTCATGCATATGCAACATGAAAACTACTAGAGTAAATTATCTGTCAAGCAAATATAAATTTAAGGGTTTGCGGTGCTGTCAGCCGTGTCATGCTGACAGCACTGCTGTTATGCATGTCTACAAATATTCTGCAATGTCAGTTGAGTGTTGCTTGAACGTCACATACGTACGTTGCCTGAAAGCTCAAGTGACAAAAGGCAACATCCACATTACATTGCCAGGAAGTTCTGTTAACGTTATGTTAACGTCGTGAATATGCTGCTCAACGCTGCCACAACGTTACGACCCAACGTTGTCTGGCGATCAAAAAAGAGGACATTAGCAGCATGCAGGCAACGTTATACGCCGACATTTGTGCACAATCAGAGAACGTTACGGCAACATTTTGCGTTACTTGGGAAGAAGTCAGTCTTTGAATGAAAAAGGCGACAGAAAGTTCTCTCGCAAAAATGTCATAGAGGAGCCACCTCTGATACAGGTAAACGAGATATTTGCATCCAAAAAAAAGTTGTCGCAGTTTCACCTAAAAGGCGAAGCATCAATTGCGATAGCAAATTTGTAGAGAGCTAATCGGAGTAATGATAGTAGCTTTATCAGCTGTATAAACTTGGACATGCAGCAGCACCGGCAACACGCAGAACTGTTGTCGACGCCGTCGGCGTTTTGCCCGCGTTCGCACAAAATGCGTGCGGCGTTGGTGACTGTTGCCGGAGCCTCTGATATAAATAGGCACTTGGTGCCGCAGCTAAACGTCGCTTCTCTTCCCTCCCCCTCCCCCCACGGCCTTTCGTGCGTCAGAAGAAGGCGCGTTTGCTCTACATATATGGTGATTGTAAAGGAGGAAAGAGACGCCTACTTCTGCAGCCATTAAGGGAGCACGGCGCAGAACGCGCGTTTGTTCTGCGCCGTGCGTTCACTCCTCGTGAAAGCGCGCGTCCCTCGCGCCCTTTCACTCGCACATACAGCGTTCGGCGGCGCGCGGCGACGATTTCATCTCCATTGACGTCATGCGGAACCTCACGGCGACGGCAACGGCGACGGTGACGCCGACGGCAGAAATCTGCTTTGGAGTGGCCATATAATTGTTATCGCAATAAAAAACTTGCACAAGAGGAACAAAAAATAACGACAAAAGGAAAAGATCAGGCTGGTTCAGGACACCCATGCCGCAAGAAGTCAGTCCTTCAATGAAAAAGGCGACAGGAAGTTCTCTCTACAAAAGAGAGCCTGTATACGTTCCGCAGAACACCAAACTAAAAAGCCCAAACTGCCCCCACAAAGGAAAAGCTAGGCATGCATTCTTCAAATGCAGCTCAGCCAACCCAGTATCAAGGATGGTGCAACGAAAATTTAAAGTCTAAACCGATTTAAGTAACCCTACATTATATATTTAAGCAAACATTTGTTTTTAGTGATTGGTTACTAATGTGATAATGTTTAACATGTGGAGAAGGAAAGTAAAAAGCCCATAAGAGCAGCGTTCCCGGCCATAAAAGAACAGCCCTATACCAGGGGCCTTTCTGTGAAAAAAATTAGAAATTAACGGGGAAACGTGTTTTCTACGACATTGGCAGCCAAAATTTTTAAATATACCGAACTGTAAACTCGAAATGCCATGACGCGCCGCGGTGGCTCAGTGGCTAAGGCCTGGATGCAAGGATGCTGCAGAGCACGAGGTCGCGGGATTCAATCCCGGCTAGGGCGGCCGCATTTTGATGGAGGCGAAATGCAAAAACGCCCGTGTGATTGCGTTGTAGTGGACGTTAAAGAACCCCAGGTGGTCAGAATTATTCGGAAACCCTCCACTACGACGTGCCTCACGATCAGAACTGGTTTTGGCACGTAAAACTACAGAAAGAAGAAGAAATGTCATGTATACCGTACTGAACAATGTAGAAACAAACACACACACGCAAAACGTTTGTATTGAAGTAAAAGCAAAAACAAGTCTTATTTTCTGAGAGTGCGTTGGAAATAACGTAAATTGTATAATGTTGTATAATATGATTGAAATGTGTTACCAAACAGATCTAATTTGTAAAGTGTTGGCTAAAAAAAACATGGTCTATAATGTATGCGGTTGTATTGTTTTGTATAACTTTGATTAAACCTCGAAACAATTAAGAGCGTGTAAGTTGTGAACACGATGCAGAATTCGATAAACTTCCTCCCTTAAAAGCAATCCACGACCGTGCTCAACCGCAGTAGCAAATGCTGATGCGTTCGAGTGAAGCAATGAGCCAGGAAACAGACCCGTAATACTTCCACAGTTTTGAGGACTCATTTATTCAGTTTCCCTGTGTTTGATGTATTAGTCATCAGATTGGCTGCGACTGTTCTTGTGTGTGTTTGTGGGCGTTTGTGTCGCGTGAGCGTTCTCGTTGATGAAAAATCATAAAAACACTATACAAGGACAATTAGTACGTCGCTAGCGGCGCTTGACTCAAGCAGGAAAGCAGGATACGGTAGGTCGCCGCAGTAATAGCTTTGTGTGCCGTTTGGATAAACTAAAATTATGGGTTTTACATGCCAAAACCACGATCTGATTATGAGTCATGCCGTAGTGGGGGACTCTGGAATAATTGAGACCACCTAAATCTAAGTACACGGGTGTTTTCGCATTTATTCCCATTTCGAAATGCTGCCGCCGTGGCCAGGATTTCATCCCGTGACCTCGCGCTTAGTATACCAACAACATAGCCACTACTCAACCCCGGTGGGATTGGTTAAACTGTGCGTCACAAGTCGCTGTTGTTCTGGCCCTCTCAGGTAACCCGGTAAACAATTGTTACAAGTTTGCGGTCAACCTAGAACTCTCTTCTCTTACAGAACCTGGTTCTGTTAGCGACTGTTGCTCAATCTTTAGGCGTGGGTGGTTTTTTTTTAGCAGCTACGAAAAGATACTTTAGTTGTGACCTGAATAGAGCCGCTTGTAATTTATTAGAAAAGTTCCTGTAAACAGATTTTGGCATACGAAATCACGATTAGACGCCATCACGTATACGCTTCGGTTTATCACTGAACTCGTTGCAAGACTATGTGCTCTGGACTATTGTGCAGGATGTTTATTCTTAGACTGTACATATTTTTTGTAAGAATCTGTGACCGTGAGACACCATTCGTTTTCGCATACAAATTCTACGGCGAGGCGGAAATACTTTGACGCTGCTTAAGTTACTCTGAAATGAATAATTAACAAATATTTTAATTAACCTTTTATTAGTGTCGCAGGGTCAAATAATTAAATGTTCGCGAACTTGAAGGCAATAGAATTTTAATGCACCCTCCTTCCCTAGTTAATATCAAAATCGTACATAATTCACCATATATCTAATTCAGATTCAACGGTAAATCCATGCAATACCGAAACCGAGTGCCACAGGAGCGCAGAGAAGGCGGCCCTGCTATTATTTCAGACTGAAAAGCCCCGTGATGACAAGCGCGAGGGATTTTACAACTGCATAATAAAGAAATTCAAAAAGAGCGGACACTCGGCGAAAACTGGCAACAGGAAATAAGTCATGCTAGTTTTGAAAGCGATCCGTTAGCTGACGCCATAGAGTTATAGTAATATGAAACTCTATGGCTGACGCAAAGCGTCAAAAAAAAGCACGCATGTGAAATGAAGGTAACAGACGTTGTATTTTTTAAAATTATTTCCCGCTGACATTGTTAAAAAGTTTTGCGTATAAACAAAGTAATACTTTGAGACAATTTTCTTGCGTTGCCTAGCAACAAGTCAACGACATGCCAGATGCATCTGTCGGGTGCCAGACGCTAGCGAGGCCGATGAAGCGCTCGCCTGTTCGGCGACCCGCCTCTTTTTTTTTTTTTTTGCTTTTGAATGTAGCCTGATTTTTGGGCTCCCGGTGTATTCTTGAGTGCCTTCAGCACTGTTCGACATGACACCACCACGCTGTTCGACTGCGCAAGGGAGAAATTTTGTTTGACAGTCTGAGCTGCATTTCAAGGAATTTAGGCGTTCGGAAAAGCACCGGGCGTTGTGACGCAGTAAGCGAATAAACAGGTCGGCCGTTGTGGCCAGTTAGTTTGGCGCTTAGGGAATAGTACTGGGACATGTTTGCAACGCTTTCTATTATTGCGTTGGCAAATAAATGGCAACCATTATTGCCATTTATTTCATTACATTTTGAGCACGCTCGCGTCAGCTGGCTTTGTCGCAGTTAGTGAAAAGCAGCTCGGCCGTGGTGACGCAGGTAGTTTCGCATGTATACTGAATCTTACTGGGACAAGCTTGTGGCGCTGTCTCTGACCCCCGACATTATTGTAATTAATTGTCATAGTTTTCGGGGTACTTCAGAGGCACGGTGGCCTAATCCGGCTTTGTGACTGAGTTTTTTCACTTTCAGTTTTTTCATTTCGCGTGTACTGAATCTTACTGCAACAAGATTGTGACTTTCTTTAAGCCACCCCTCTCCCCCAAACAACATACACCTTTCGGTACTCACGCTTTTAGGAAAACAGAACGAGCGATTGCCGAGCGTTACAATACACGGGAGTGCATTGTTTGCGCAGGCAGAACGCGTACGCAAGAGATAACGCCGAAGAGCTGAAAAACCAAGAATTTATTACGGCGAACATTCTGTCTTAGCAACGACTGAAAACAGGCTTTGCACCCGCGCATTTGTCGTGAGTGCGAGTAGAACGAATTCTGCGAGCGCCTAGCATGGTCTGGCTGGAAGCCTGTGCTGTGGCCACCTGTGTACGTGGCATACCATCGCGTCAGCTGAGGCCATGTTTTTTTTTTCGAAAACGTGCATTCTCTCGTGTATTTGGGCTCCATAAGTGCAGGAATTAAAGCCCGGGAATTGGGTAATGATTGGAAATGAGACGTTTTCGTCATATATTATGTATGGCGCATAATACATAATACATATTATGTATTATGTAAATACCCGGCTTGAGTTGAGCCGGGTATTTTCTACGCCACGTTTCTGAAAGCGAATTGCTTTTGTTTCTAATGTAACACATTCACCACTTTCGCAGATTTCACCTATATATATATATACGCAGTTTTTCTACAAAGTCTAAATACCAAAATGACTCATGCTTGTACCTAATTTGCTTTTTTTTTCAGATGCCATCCGGTGGAGATCGTAGTGGAACTACTGCTGCTTACCTGGTGCCAGAACATAAGATGAACGCACAAAGAGCCTGGAACGGGCATTTATATAGAGCAAACTAAACATTTACTCATTTCACAAAGCGTCTTGCGTCTGCTTTATGAAATTGCACGTTGTGCAGCTTCGATGGAGGCTTGTAAAGATCGTTCGCAATCAATTTTTCCAAACAATAAAACGATTCCGCACGCAGACCGCGCGCGGTTCAATAGTAGAAGCGAAAAGAAATGTCGCGCCCGATCAGCGCAGCTGGCGTGACGCGTACCAGCTAGCGTTCAAAACACGCGGACCCGAGACCAGAAGTGTGCTCCAGGTTTTAATGCTAGCGGCTTGGTGCGCTACAGCCAATTAGGCCGCTGGGCTTTATGGGAGTGTCCGCTCTTTCTAGATAATGGCTTTCTCTATGACCGAACATATCAGCTAGTCGCGGCACCTACTGATACGGCACGCTTTGCCTGGCAAGCATGTGCCGCTGTGTATCGGGTCATGATATGCCGCGGTGTGCTATCATTAACCTTCGCCCCACACTTATTCACGGGGCGTTGTCCTCTGACGTTCAGCGTGACGCCTTCAGTCTGGATATTGCCTGGATTTGGTCTTTAATTTCGATTGTCAATGTCTCAAATTACGAGAGCTTTTTAAGATTGAAAGAAATTGATATGACATGAATTATGATGCGCTCCAAGTTTTTCACATATACAACAGCCCTAAAGATAATTATTACAAATTTGATTATTATACTTTTGGTAATTAGTCTTTTCAGAGTAACTTAGGCAGCGTCAAGGTATGTTCGTCTAGCCGCAGAGCTCGTATGCAAATACGACAGGTGGCTCATGGTCATAGCCCTTTTCTAAAAAAATATATGTAATATCTAAAAAAAGGACAGCCTGTATATTATATCGATATGAGGTAGCACTTCGGATGTTATCTTTTCCAGATAAATTAGAAAATTTGTAAACGCAAACTTTGCACGAATAACAGTGGCACACACACTGGCAAAAGGGAAGCCGCAAATCATCTCACTTTTTCTTCTGGTACTCCTTTGGCATGACATTCTTTGGCGACTCTTTGAAGCTCGGTCACATTCCTCGCTGTCAGTGACAGCCAAGATCCTAGGGAGGCAAAGTGGAGCGCTGTTGCTTCTCCAATCCCAGACGATGCGCCTGCACGTGAACCCGGCATGAGTTTCTGTAAAATTTCTTAGTTGTGGTGTCGACCAACACTATTGTTTAACCGATATGTTGGCAGTGAAGGAGCAGTTAATACGGCGCGCGGCATTGTAACCGAAGCATCAAATTATCTCTCACGAAATGAGCAGTTCCTTTATATGAGAAACCCTTGTGTATGGTGTTCTCGTTATTGGCTGAAACACTGAATCCTTCGAGGGCATTCCAGTAGTTACAAAATCCCTAACCAGAGGGAAGCGTTACCTGAGAAAAGCTATGGCGTTTCTACGGGAGAGTCATCGCAAAACCGCTATGAGCGTTTGGACGAAGACCATACCGAGATCCTGCGATCACGCTATACTTTCCATATTTGTGACGCAGAACATTCTTATCACTTCCGGCGCGTGCCCCGTCAATGCTATTGCAAGAATATTGGACATGCCTCTGTATCCAATAGCATCGATGAAACCAGCTTATTGTTATGCTGAACTTTGCACCAGATGGAGCGTGTGTCCCCGCTGCGTCGATGAAAGAGCATAGGTGGCATGCTTTTACTTAGACAAAGAACTTGACACAGTAACCCTCACAGTAAGGTTATTGCGCTCGATTCATTTACCACGAATGGCCCCAACAACAAATGGAAAAATAGGCGACCTATTTTTGTAACATCGCATAACCGCTACTCATATATGGCAAAGAAGAGAGACAAAGAAGCGGCGGCGTCCGGCACATTCCTTGTAGTAACCACGGAGCGCTTTCCCGAGAAGGAGGTGTTTTCAATTTTTGTGAAACTTTTTCTTCGCAGTTCTTCTCTATACAACCTTGAAACATGCGTACGTTGAGTCGCCTTAACTACTCTATTCGTGCTGGTCATTATGCGTAGCATTTGTTGCAAGTGCAGCAGCCAAGGCGACCTTTCATCTAGCCGGCACTAGGCATAGCTGTCATTATGCAGTTGGAGATGGAAGACGCTGTCGCTTCCATGATATACGCGGAAGTACATTGAAATGGGGGGGAGGGGGGCAAAGTTCTGCGTTCGCTTTGTTTGTTTGTTGACGAGTCACCAGACTCACCACTACCAAGTACTCAAATTTTCACCCACCGCGGTAACTCAGTGACTGTGCCACTGCGCTTCTGAGCACCCAGTAGCGTGCTAAATTCAGGCCTTTGCGACCGCATTCTGATGGTGGTGAACTGTAAAAAGGTTTTTATACAGTCGATTAGGTGATTGGAAAATCGGGGGAGGTGGTATAGGCTACTTCCTGCAACAGTGTGACTATACAAACACTTAGAATCAGGAATGGGCACCAAACGGGCCCCGACTTTAAACTGTATTTTATTGCAGCACAACAAGCAATATAACTTTTCATCTGCGATATAGCAAACAGATTTTAAAGAAGATTGGATTCAACCGATGCGATGATGCTTTCTTCTCTAGTCCTGCTTTCAGCATGGCGGACATTAATGGGCAATTGGCCACCGCAGTGTATTTGTTAGTTGATTAAGACTGACTACAGTAACATGGAACACGAAATATGCCTGTTTAAAACCTTGTCCCTTGTCGGAGCGGGACTGATATCTCGGCGAGCTCTGAACACGTCACGGCCGGCACATTCGTTGTGTTAGCGACGGAAAGTCGCAAATTTTTTGCGGTGTGGGCTGTGCGGGGACGTCGGTACTGCAGTCATGTAATCGCAGAAGTTCGCCGTGGATCAGTTTTCATCGCTCTAGGCGTGTTAAGGCTCAGGCCCTCTGAGGCGGCTCGGAGGGCGGCTCGACATCATGTGGTATCCAGATCACTGTGACATACAAAAGTAAATAACTTCTGCTCTGTTTTCGGTACCGTTATTACGCTAGCGCTCGTGCCTGATTACTTCTACGAGCACGCATATTGAGTCTAGCTGCGATCCGTTTATACTGGGATCCACGAGCAAATTTAATTGTGTTCGAGAAATACGGCAAGTAATCTCTCGGGGAAGGTTAGGCGTAAAATTATTGAGCTCTTGCAAAGACAGCGAGGCGAATTGTTTAGTGCAGTTTCGGCGCTATTGCACGGCAATAATTTAGTTTACTTGTTCACTGTTTCGACAGTGGGGAAACTTCTTCAAATAATTTTGAAACTTGATACTTTGGTAAAGCAAAAGAAGGTCGAAAGGCAATTAAAATACGGCAAGATAACTTTGCAGTAATAAAAGCCGCATGAGAAACTGCACAGAAAAGCAGCGGAGATTTCAAAGGAGACGTAGGAACTCGCAACCTTAGTAAAACAAGCCATAAAGGAAAATCAGCAAGGTAGAACCACGAATGTATGACCTAAAAAATGGCCATGATTGCAACTCGTAGGATGGGAATCCCGCATTTCGCTCACATATGACATCAAGAGTGGATTGATTGATCTAAGGCTTCTTTTGAAAGCGTGGTTTAGGCTCTTATGATTCTGTGGAAAAAATGAAAACTCTTAAGAAATTATGTTAGCCTAGGGTATAATAAGAGTATGTTTTTCCTTTGTGCAAAGCATGTACAACTGAAAGTGTCTGTCTGATTCAACCTCTGGTTAGTGGCCCAAATTCAAGTAGGTCATAAAGGGGCCGAGGGAGTGGAGTAAAGGCGTGTAAGCGCGTTCACCTGTGCCCTCATTCATGGAGCATCTAGAGCTGCCATGTCGTGCGCATGTATTTGCAAAACTGCGCAACAGGAATAGAGCCCGTTTATTGACCTTGGCAGAGCGCAGGTACACGCGAATCATATACATGTGTGAGTACTTCATAGGGACCTCTTTTTGGGTAGCCTGTGCCTACTTCGTCGAAAAGATTGCCAGCGCAAGTAAACATACGCATTACAAGAAGATAGCTATAGGGCGAGCACGTTCACCTTGTACACGTCTTTGTTTGTGGCCTGCGTCTTTTAGTGCTGTTGCTATCGGCGAAGCAAACCCGACTCCCTTATCGGCTGTTGCAATAGAAAGATGAGATTAGACTGGAACACGACGAGCAAAGGGACGCGTCAAGGCAACAGCGCCCGACTCTACTTTTTGTCTTTCACGTCCTTTTCTCACTGTTTATTCAGATTTATTAAGGTATCTAAAGTGATAGCTGCTCTCTGTGGCACCTTTAGCGCTACTCTCGCCAGCAAAAGTATACGAACCAGAGGTCCGCCGACAAAAACAAAATTTCTACGTACTTCAGACGCACACACTGAAACTGATGAGTCCGACGTTCGCAATGCGAAGTTTGGACTGCCTACCTCAATTTTATGTTACAATCATAGGCGGAGAAAGCATTCGGTTTTATCGCGGAATCCATTCCGGGCAGTACCTGCGCAGTTGTTATGATGGCGGCGAAACTCTGCGGCAAAAGCGTTCAACGGGTGTCTTCAATATAACGGCATCAGGTTTTACCCCCGCAGCCACACAAACTCCTAGACGGCTACCCACACGCAGCAAGTATAAACCGACGAGAGAATAATTAAAGATTATGGCTAAAAAGAAAAGCGTGCACACAGGCCGCCTATGCAAATGAACTATGCGCAAGATAACATTTATTTTATAATAATTCATCTTTACGTTTCAAAGTGCATTCTGGGCGGCTGCACGCGTTCTGTTGCATTTACATTTCATATCGACCACGCCGTAGCACGCTGGCCTTCACCGCATGGAAATCGTTGCGGATCTACTTAATAGCTTCACCGTAAAATTAAATCTTACCACTTCTCTCAAACAAGCAAAAAATCGCAAAACTCAAGTTCTTCAACGTCTAACTATGTCACGTTAGCTATATATGGCGAATCTCACGCACTTTCCACATGCACACGTGAAATGTGGTCGCATACGATTTTATCTTTATCCTTTTTAGTCAACATAGAGATGAGCTCCACATGATCAGATTAACATTGCTAAGACAATATGAATACTACTCCACTTGATCAGACATCATCCTCAGTGCTCCACTTACGCGAAGTAAGACTGTCATAATATGCAACGAAGTCGTTATACCCACCGGTAACCAAGGCGACCTTTTCTTTCAGTTTCTGCATGTCGAAAAAGACAACCTTTCTGCAACCTCACAGCGTGTTTGCCAGGCCGCCAGTGAAGACGCTAGATACGGCTGGATTCAGTCGCTCTCTGCCGCTCAGGCGCCTACGACTGCAGCGAGATAAAATAGCGGCTGCTTTAGCGAGTCGTTTTTCAAGCGTCGACGCCACATGTAGAGCGCTTTTGGGTCTCTCTGCTCAGAAGGATTTTTCTCTTTGCTCAGATGAACTGTGGGCCCTTTAACAAGATCACGCACACCTACCAAAACAAAAATAAAATCGTTTCACAGCCAGGCACTCCATGTGCAAATGGCAGCATGCAGTGTGCGTGTGCTAGTACAACCGATGCTGTACATCCGTTACCGAGCGACTGTGAATTGCACAGTTTTGTAGCCTCTTTGTTCATAAATACTTTTTTGACTCATTTGTGAAACGTTAGAGCTATATTTGCTTCTTTCGCACTTTCGCAATTTGCCGCAACATCCGCTCTCTGTGTATAAACGTGATCAACTACGACTGACTTGAAAATATTATCGACTATTTCTGTCCAATAAACAGGGCACCTTTTCAGGAGCTATTCTCCCAGGCTAAATATTCAATTAAAAAAATGGTGGATCCCACGCACTGTCGGAATCGACGTAGGCGAAGCTTTCTGTGCTGCTTGCTTTGATTGAAGATAATTAGCGGTGATGTTGACGGTGATTGGTTCATTTCTTCAGCGTTTAGTGCAATACGAGAGTAGTGAGGTGATGGTAAATGTTACCGTGCGTGCTCCACTACTGTTTGTCTGCGTAGTGCACAGAACACACAGCGAGACCTGTTTGCTTGGGCATTGTTGTGTGCCATTGTTCATAACCTCCTGCGAGAGATAAGCAGAAGCCGAGCAATGCAGACGTGAAAACATCGGCTCTGGCTTTCTGAAATGTTTTCGGCCGCAAAATCACCTCCGATCCTCCCAAAAAGTGTGCATTCAACGTGTAAAGAGCTGTGGATTGCTCCGATACCAAGATTTTCACGGATGGTGGACAATTCCCCCTTTCAGGGACTTTTTTGTGATCGGACCAAGCCGCCGCTTGCCTTACCAAGGCTTAGCGCCAAACGGCGATGCCGCGGCATGGGCCTGCGACTAGAGCCCTGCACGGGCCAATTTTTCAGCCCGGGCCCGGCCCGGGCCCGTTTCTACGTTGGGCGGCCCGCCCGAGCACTACCAAAAGGTTTAGGTTTCTTAGATACGGCTGCCGCTGCTTCGTTTCTATTCATTTCTTTTCTGAGGGGGGAGTTTGTTTTATTCTACTACCCCCTTGCGCAGAGGTTGTGTTGCTCTACCGTTCTCCTGGGATGAGCAGCGCAAAGCAAATAAAAAGAAAAAGAAAGAAAAACAAAAGAGAGAGAGGGAGAGAACAAGGAGAGTAAGGGCAGGGAGATCAACGAGACGAGCGTCCGGTTTGCTACGCTACAATAGGGGTAAGGGAAAGGGGGAATATAAAGAGAAAAAGAGGGAGAGTGAGTACTGAGTACACGTGGGACCATGTACTGGGATATTATAAGAGGTCGTGCAAAAACATTCATTGAGCACTTCGAGTAGTTATACAGGCACATTTGTCATCCTTCACTTTTCAGCTATAATATGTAATAAAATCAGCACAAATGCTACTGCTCGTTCTTGTGAACATTCGCTTCCAAGGTTATACAGGCGATAGGACTACTGTCCTTAATTAGTTCGCATAGCTGTGGACTAATTTGCTATAGCAATCGATACTTCGCCTTCTGGGCAGAGCTGCGCCATTTTTTCTTTGAGTCTCTAATTCGCGGCATTCCAGCAACACGTGAAAGACAGTCAATGTTTCGCCACTTTTATAACAGATAAGTGATTCATGACCACTCAGCACACACGAGCGTGTGCCACATATACGTGTAGTCGATTCCAAGTCGACAAATGATGACCTCGGTTCGTCGTATTTTATATGTGGGTGGCCAATTCCCTAACTTTCGGTTAATGACGTTCAGCTTACTAGATGGGTCAGTGTCCCATAAGAGTTGCCAATAGCTCCTATGCTTTTCCACAAGAAAGGTTTCAACTCTATGGTAGGGACAGCTAAAGGGAAGTTGGTGGCTTTTGTATCCATTGATGTGGCGATTTGGTCTGCAAGCATATTGCGCTTAATACCTATATGCCCAGCTACCCAGTATATTGTGCTATCGTGGCTAGATTTATACAGTGTACACAGAAGTGAGTAAAGCTAACAAAGTACAGGATTATTATGTTTAGTAGACAAAATTATGGATCATACGACACTTAACGAGTCAGCGAATATAATAGATTTTGGTATCTTTATTTTCTTAATGTGTTTTACAGCTGACACTACTGCATACGACTCAGCCGTGAAGATACTCATTTCCGTATGCAGAATGTCTCATTCGGAGAAGGATGAACTAAGTGCTGCGTAAGACACGCTGGCAGGAGACTTAGATGTGTCAGTGTGAAATTCTTGGCACAAATATTTTGACTGAAGTTCCAGGAAATGCTTTCGAATATGTGCCTTTAGAGCATGTTTTGTAACGTCAACAAATGATATGTCACCTTCCATGTCCTGCCAGTGCCACGGCAGCAAGGGTGGCGCTGGTGCAATCAGGCTATGCTCAAGGAATTGGAGAACCATTTCTTCGTTGAGGCTCCTCACACGCAGAAGAAACGCTGTCTCATTGCAGATGGATTATGAAAGAGTGTGGAACTGGTCATATTCCTTACGCTACAATAAGAGGGATGCTCAAAGTTCGCATTTACTTTCAAAAATACATGAATGTCTAATATGACCGTTACAGGTGGATTGACCACTCGTTAGCGTCTACGTAGAGCTGTGCCACAGGACTTGTCCTGAAAGTTCCTGTGGCCAGGCGGATGCCTAGATAGTGGAAGGAATCCAGCACCTCTAGGGCGCTGGGCATAACAGACTGTTACGCTATAGCGCAGTAGTCCAAATGCGTACGTATCAGGCTCTTGTGGAGGTTCATGAGGCACTTCCTATCACTACCCCACGTAGAGTGCGAAATAATTTTAATAATGTTCATTGTTTTAGGCATTTGTTTTTAAGATACCTTATATGTGAAATGAAAGCTAGCCTTGACTTTAGTACGACGCCTAGAAATATGTGTTCTGCAGTAATCAGCACGTGCTGTCTGTGTAGTTCTACATTGGTCGCGGCAAATAAGCCTCTTTTTCGTCTACATTGGTCGCGGCAAATAAGCCTCTTTTTCGTGTGAAAAGAATACAGGAGCTTTTAAGAGGATTTAGCTTAAAACCACGTACTTGTGTTCCTTTACACACTTTGTTAAAGACAAGCTGAACATGTCGCTCACATGTTGCGAGGTTACATGACTTCAATCGTAACTGTAGAACCTCCAGGTATACAGAATAAAGCATACTTCGCGGTATACATGAGCACAAGGAGTTCATTTTTGGGACCAAAAGGGTACAGCTTGCGACTCAACCTTGCGGTACCGCAGTTTCTTGAATAAATGTCTTGGACAGAGCACTGCCGACTCTAACACGAAATGTACACCCGGCAGCAAAATAAGCCGGGGCTCACGAGCGACGACCGAAATCATATAAAACTGCATCGCCGCGCCATCTGATGTCGAGCGTCTGATGTCGAGACATCACAATGCGCGTGCGCGTCATTTTTCGCTCGCAGCCATGTCCTTTTACTTGCTCGCCGCCTACTAGCTGACTACATGTAGTGCTTGGCGGTAGGGGTCGCTCTTTTTATTCAATCCTTAATAGGCCTTCGAGCCAACCTACAACAAATACATTTTATCATCATCATTCAATCCGCGACGCGCGCTGAGCCCGACGGGGCCACGGTGGGGTGAAGCGTACGCTGCTCGAGTTTCCCTGAATAAAGAGATAACGTATCTTGTCTGGGTTACAAACAGTGCCACATACAGCATCAGTTCACCTGCTTCTATTTTCGTTTTGGTTGAAACACCCTGTGTGATCATGAAATACGAACGAGGGCACAGAAAACAGAGGCATTGAGCCGAAGAAATCAACTTATTTAAATCAAATGAAACGAGATCGGCAGGTCACCAATAAAATAGACAAGTATAAGAGTCTGAAATAACGGGAGCAGATGTCGGCGCAGCCATAGGTTGGCCATAAAAGCACAAAACTGAAAGCTACTTAGCCTGATGGCACGCAAAAAATAGCATCGCCAAAATGTATTATCTGGGCCCCCGGCATTCTTAAACAAATTTAGTAGTAGGTGAAGTGACCACCCTCAGAAATTATCTCTGACATCCTCCTTGGCATAGAACTGCATAGCGAAGCGACATATTCGCTATTAGATCGAAGGAGATCCCACTCCTTACTAATGGCGTTCCAAAGCGCATCCGCTGTTGCCTTGGGCAAGTTGCGTTTCGACAGAGCCGACTTCATGGGCGCCCACACATTTTCGATGGGGCTTGCGTCCGCGCCCTTCGGGGGCCACAGCAGCGTTCGCACGCCGAGGTTCTCAAGCACGTCGGTCACCTTAAGAGCCATGTGCACGGGGATTTTGTCTTGCTGGAAAAGGAAACAGCTGTCGGGCAAGCGTCCATCCAGCACATAAGGGAACATGATGTCTTGTAGCAGAAAACTATAAGATGACGCAGTGAATTTACCATCAATGCGGGCTAGAGGCCCTAGCCCACCTTTGCTCCTGGCACCCCGCACAGCGGCCACTTGAAAGAACGCTCTAAGTATAGCCAGGGTGGTAGCTGCAATTTTAAAAGAACCCGAATGGACAAAAAGAAAAGATACAGAAAATTGATTTTGCAGTCGGTAAATGACAGCTTACAATACGGGTTGCGCTACATACACCTTGAAACCATAGCATCGTGCAAAAAACTTGAAATACGTGTATTCGAGGTGCTGCTAACAGAGGTTATTTATGACCATTTATGTTACTTCCCATGTATTTATTTCTCAATTGAGATTAGCAGGTAGTTTCATTCGTGGGGATAATTTTGACAACTGCTCAAGATTATAACCGCCAAGGAAAATTTCCGCATATGCAAAGGAGCAAAATCTGTTTACACACCAAAAAAGTGAAGGCATTAGTTACAAGGGCTGCCACACCCTCTTTTTTTATCCCACCGAGTGCAGAAAGTGGACTCGTCTGAAAAAAACTAAATTGTTCCACTGTTCTGCGCTCCAGAGATGGTGGTCCAAAGCGAAGTCCACACCTTATTGACGTTGTCGCTCAGTCAGGAATGGCTTTTGCACCGCGGCACAATTTGAAAGTACGGTATACTGTCGAATGAGCATTATCCAGTGACAGCACGTCACGGATGTCTTTAGCACTGAGGAAAGGGTCCACGACATATGCGGCCACAATCAATAAGTCGTCCTCATGCGTCGTGTCGTGGCTCTTGGCGGGCCGGACCACTTGCCATCCGCATGTGTTCCTTCATCTTGAAAGGTGCGAATAATTCTGCTCACCGATGTCTTCGACCTCCGAGTTCTTCGGCAAATCTCTCTCTGCGGTACAGCCTCAATGAAAAATCTGGCGATAAGTCTCTGTTCTTCAACTGGGACACGTGGTGCCATTTCAGCAGACGCCGCACCTTTCTGCGGCGCTCCACTTTTCTAAACCATTTAAAAGTATTGCTGGAGTATGAGAAGCCAGAACACACTACGAGCGGGTAAAGATAAAGAAATGGGTTACAGCCGATTTCTAGTCGAACCACTGATCATCAGCTCATTCATTGTGTAGACAAATCTTTATGTTGGCGCGGTGCGCCTCTGGCTAGCTGTTAATATTATTTTTATCAGCGCCTTAATAGTACACAGCCACATAAAACATCTGGGCAGACTGCCGTCGCCTTCAGATGTTTAGTGTGAAACATTTGCCCACTAATAGAAAACTAATGACTGCTGTTTTTTATTATATGCTATTCAGGAGATGTTGACGCCTTATTTGGCGCCGGCTACTCCTTTTCACATAGAGGTTTGAAAGGAAAAAAAGAATTAACCTACACGCATTAAAAATAAATGTCAACTCCAAATCACAATAATACAAAGTCCAGTCACATAAGTACACTAATACCATACTAATACTGAAAGTCAACTCAGAAACACAGTAACACAAAGTTCAGTCACAAAGGCGCATTAAGTTAAACACAATATCCAGTCACATAAGTACACTAATGCCACGCTGAAACTGAAAGTCCACTCAGAAAAACGGCACACAAAGTTCAGTCACATAGGTGCACTAAAGTAAACACAAAGTCCGGTCACGTAAGTATACTAAAATCATGGCACATAAGGTAGCATGGATACGACTCAAATGAAAGTACATGAACGCAGGTGTCGAATTGACCATAGAGTGAGTTTACACAGATAAACAATCTTTTCAATAGTTTCCGAGAATATTGCTCGCTTCTAGAAATCTTTGGAGGGCCGTTAACGCTCGTTTTTGCAGCGAATATGTTGGCCAAGGACCTAATATCACCCTGAGGCTGAAGGGCCTGCGGTCTGTCTCTAAATCACGTGTTAAACGTTGTATGTGTGTGTCGTGTCGCGGACATTCTAACAGAAGATGCTGCACATCCTCATCCGCGTGGCAACAAGTACATTACGGACTATCAGCTCTTGAAATTTTTTGTAGAAGATGTTTTGTGGACGCGGTACCGAGCCGCAGACGGTGAATGAGTGTTTCAAAGGTTCTGGTTGTATTCAATGTGGACGTGATTTTGAATTTAAGCGCATGGGCAATGTGAAATAAATCTGAAGATTTCGAGTTCCGGTCAAACCATGTCGCTTTGCAACCACGGACTGACATCTATCTTAGTATTTGCCGCAATTCTTGCGTTAGATGGAGACCGTATGTCCCGGTATTATGCGCTTGTCTAGCAGTCATGTCTCCTGCAACATTCCCAGGGATTTTGCAGTGACCAGGTATCCACTGGAACATTATTGTGCGAGTTTTTTCACTTGCCTTTGTGAGCTCTTTTAGTGTCTCATAAACTAGCGCCATGTTTTGGGAATTGCTGATGCCACCAGGAAGTGACGACAAAGCTGCTTGTGAGTCACAAAGGATGATCCTTTGGTTCCCTTTTTGCGTTGAATTTGTGTATCGTAACAAAGACAATATTGCAAAAGCTCTGCTGTAGTTGATAATGTCGTGTGAGACAGTTTAAACGTCTGCATTCGGTTACATTCTGGAACGACAAAGGCAGCTGTAGAAGAATTTGTTCGACAAGAACCGTCTGTAGAACGCTTGAATAGTATATCCAGGGTACCGAAAGTATATCTGGTACAGCGCTAGTTGTTGGGCTGCTAGCAAAAACATGTCTCGTTTGCGAATAATTCCGTCAACCGAAAGTAAAATTTTTGGGGTGACAAGTCGCCATGGAGGGTAGGAAATATCTGAGATCCACAATTCGTTGTGTGGTAGTAGATTTTTTTGCACCTGAATCACAGTATTAATGTTCGCCCTGTCTCTCTCACTAAGTGTAATTGCTAGTCGGTGCCTTTTGTGCTGCACTGAAACGCGAAAGTAGTGTCGACAGGTTTCAACCGTCTTCAGAATAGGGAATGGAGGATGACGTGCCTCTGCAATTACTAAGGAACTTGAGGTTGCTCGGGGAACACCTAAGCATACACTAAGGCTCCTAGCTATTAATCGTTGAAGTCGCTTTTCAGATGAACGGGAGATTCCATGCCGAACAGGTGAAGAATAAGCAATTTTTTGCTTTATAAGTGCATTATATACTTTCAGTAGTGAAGAAACCGACCCTTCCCCATGCCGTGCCTGCTACGCGGCGAAGAACGTTTATTGTTTAGTTTATTTGTTCTTCGAGTGTTTTAATGTGAGCATTCCAAGAAAGTAGTTTTTCTTGTATAACCCCCAGAAATTCGTGTTGTTTTACGGTGTCTAAATGTTGCCCCTCAAGGCACAGCTGAAAGTCTTTTAGGCATCCTCTGGTAAAGGGTAGCACAGCCGTCTTACTGTAAGAAAGCTCCATTCCTCTTTCTTTTAAAACATTATCCAGAATGTTTAGGCCTTCCTGCAAAGTTGATTGAACAAGGCTAGCACATTAACCAGAGGCCCAAATACAAACACCATCCGCATATATAGAGTAGTGTAGTGCAGGTGGAAGTCTCCGTGGTAAATCCGCGATTACACAATTAAAGAGAAACCGGCTTAAGACACTGCCTTGTGGGACTCCTTGAATAAGTTTATGAGAGGAACTTTTCCTTCGCTTGTTTGAATAAATATTGATCTGCCATTCAAGAAGTTTGATATCCACCGTAGCGCCCTTCCAGAGACTCCCAGTTCTAGCAGACCACACAATATATGAGCATGACTGACTGTGTCGAAGGCTCGCTTAATGTCTAAAAAACCGCTATTGTGACAATTCCCTTAGCTCGTTCATCTTCAACGTAGGTGACAATATCCAAAATTGCATCCATGGTGCATCGCCGCCTTCGAAATCCTGTCATGTGATCTGGAAGTACTTCGTTCTGCTCACACCACCATTGCAACCTAGTGTCAATCATTTTCTCCATGACCTTGCATAGACAGCTGGTCAGGCTCACAGGCCGAAAAGACTCAAGAGATAGAGGAGTTTTACCAGACTTCAATATAGGTATCACACGTGCTGTTTTCCAAGAGTCAGGACATACTCCTTTTTCCACAAGTCATTCAGTAACTCCAAGAGTGCCAATCGACCATTAGGTCACATGTTTTGCAACATACTGTATGTAATGGCATCTGGACCTGCAGCAGTCTTTGTCTTACAAGACGCAAGTGCACATTTTAGCTCAATCTTAGAGAATTAATAGTCTAATTGTACATGCTTTGACTGAAAACACGCAAATTTTTTTTGTTTTGCCATTTTAACTGAATATGGAAACTCAGGACAATAGAAACGCTTGTTCTAGATATAATCGTGCAGAATTCTTCAGGAATCTCTAATTCTGAAGTATCCTTGGCTATTGAGAGAGCACGAAATGGTTGTGTTTGAACAACAGGGCCGCTTAATGCACGAAAAGTCATCCATGTTCGAGGAACTGGCGTCAGGGGAGACAACGTATTGCAATATTTACGCCATCTTTTCACGCCAAAATTCACGACTGCTGGGGTTTTATGTGCCAAAACCACAATATGATTATTAGGCACGCCATAAGTGTCATGTCTCCGGAAATTTTGAACCCCTGCGGTTCTTTGGCGAGCACTGATAACGCACCGTACTCGGGCCTCTAGCATTTTTTGCCTACATCGAAAATGCGACCGCGGCGGTCAGGATCGAACCTGTCTTTTGGATCAGCATCCAAGCACCATAACCATGAGGCCGGCGCAGCGCACACTAATTGAAAATTCGTCCCCTTTAATACTTAACGCTGCATTCAGTTGTAATTGAAAGCAGATAAACCGTTGCTTCGCGGGGTGAAACTGAAAAACTAATCTGCAAGGTTTTGGACAGGAGGTCTAACGATGCAATTCTTTTTACAATGTTGTGTCATGGCGCTCCTTTAGGCATTGTGATCGCCTATATCAAACATGGAAATCACAACGCGTCACGCGGGGTTACAGAAAGTAACAAAAACACGTGCCAGCAGTGGTGAACGATAGCACGCTCAAAAATAGAGGTCTGGCCGCTATGCGTTATCTGTCTGATCGGGGCAAAGCGAGCAGTCTAGGCTTCACACCCACCGCCGCGCCCCCAACGTGCCCCCGTCGAACTGAGTGCGTACGGATTAAATAACGAAAGCGACCCCTACCGCCAGATCAGCTAGTACGCGGCAAGCAAGTAAAAGGACATGGCTGCATGCCTGAAAGGATGCCCAAGCGCACCGCGATGTCTCGACGCCAGACGCTCAACGCCAGATGGCGCGGCGATGCAGTTTTATCTAAGGTCCCTGTATATTCCAAAGGTAGCGCAAACCATTGTTAAAATACGAAAGGAGAATATCCTCCCCGCCCTCTATCCATCTCCTCACTTCTTCGCCATTTTTCGCTCTCCCATTGGACAAGGCTTGACACGTGACGAACAACCCGAGCGGCTTTTGTTATCGCGGGAAAACCGCGCCCTTAATGAGCTTAGAAACAGGGACACATGTGCGCTCTGCGTGAGCGTAGGCTTTTTACATTTTTGAAGACGCGCTCGGCTGCAGCACGATGCCGACTTGCTGTGCTGTTGGATGATCGAATAGCATTGCCAAGGGGGCAAGCTTTTTGCGGTTCCTCGTGGCAAACGAAACCTCAAACGGCGAGCGATATGCCTCCACCGTATGCGACTGGCTTCAAAAAAGTCTCATAGTAGGAGTATTGCAATGAGGGACCCCGTTACAAACGTGCAATAATTTTGTTTCAAGTTTTCACTATTATAATATGCAAGTATGTCATGTGCAATGATTGCTGTGTTGCAATGTCTTTATCTTATTATCTATATATCAGGCAGCCCAAGTAGAGTTGCAAAGTGCCAGAAGGGTCATCTGTGTGTCGGTGTGTAGGTTTTTGATCATGACCTATAGATGATTCTGTCACCTCCCTGTGCAGGGCTCCTATATACGGCGAGTCGCGAACAAGAGGAAAGGAATGAAAGAACACAACGTGACGAGGCTGATACAGGCGTACGCGCTGAGCCATATATCGTACGTCGCCGCGTATGCCGACTGGAACAGGCGCGAAACCGACAAGCTGAACGTGGCGATCCGCAGGGCGTTCAAGACCGCCCTGGGGGTACCTCAGTACACGCCAACTCACAGGCTCCTCGAGCTGGGCGTACACAACACGCTCGAGGAGGTCGCCGAGGCGCAGAGAATAGCGCAGCTGGAGAGGCTGTCGGGCACCAAAACGGGAAGACGAATCCTCGACCTGCTCGGGATTCGATATCATGAGGCGCGGGGACTGAAGGAAACACTGCTACCGGAGGTCAGGGACGCCATACAGACGGAAAACATGCCGAAGAACATGCACCCGGTGCATGACGTGCAAAGACGTAAACGACGGGCGGTAGCAATCCTCGAGGAGCACGGAAGACGAGAAGGCGTCCTGTTTGTCGATGCAGCCAGGTACCCGCGGCCCGCCGGTAACGTTGATGGCGACGAGGGACGACGACCACCATCGCCACTACAACGAAATGTGCGAGACGAACCCGGGATGCCAACACCACCATCTCTACTACTACTACGACAAAGACGGCAGCAGCAACAGCAGCAACAGCAGCAACATCAACGACACAGCCGGCCGACGGCGGCGGAGCCCGCCTTCTCTATGGCGGTCGTAGATACGAAGGGAAGGATCCGAGTCACGGCATCAGCTAGGCTGCCGTCGGCCGAAGCAGCGGAGGAGATGGCCATAGCCCTCGCGGTACTCCACGGAGGTACGGAGGATAGCCTGATAATAAGCGACTCCAAATCAGCGATCCGGAACTACACCAAAGGTTGGGTGTCCGCGGATGTGGCGCGCATGCTTAACGCCAGAGCCGGAGACTTCGTGTCCGGCAGGATTACGATCAAGTCCCTCAAATGGTTCCCCGCGCACGTCGGGGAGCTTGGTACTAAAAAAGACAACAGCCGCAACAACAACAATACTAACGGCGGAAAACACACCGGCATCCCGCCCAACCACAACGAGCGTGCCCATCTCGTCGCGAGGCAACTTACCCGCCGCGACGCGATCACCCAGAGGGCAGCCGCCGTTGTTGTGCGGGACCCCACCGGAGGAATTAACAACACAACCCAAATCGCGGCGGTCAGAGCTGGGGGCCACGGGGACGCCGACTGTGATATCGAGGAGTTTCCGGCCTCGTACCGAGAGGTTCTTGCACACTATAGGAAAGAACGTATGACATATCCACAACCCCACGGGCGGCTGGACAGGTCCCAGGCAGTCGACCTGAGGCGGTTGCAGACGGGCACTTTCACCAACCCCTATCACCTGCACCGCCTGTGGCCCGCGCTGCACCCGTCGCCCGGCTGCCCGTGGTGCGAGCACGAACGGGCTGATATGGCCCATATACTTTGGGAATGTCAACGCCCTGAAGAAGAAGGACCAAGAGGAAGGGGGAAGATAACAGCAGGACCTTCTGAAGCGGGGCGCCTCGCTGAGAGATGGCAAGCAGCCCTCCTCAGCGAGGCACCCGAGGACCAGGAGTGGGCCGTCCAGCGGGCCAGGGCCATTGCCGAGGATCTCGAAAGATTTTTCTCCGGCGATGGACCCCTGGCAGCCTAGCCCCGGGCACCAACAGCCTT
Organism: Dermacentor silvarum; assembly: GCF_013339745.2. Classification (NCBI taxonomy): domain Eukaryota; kingdom Metazoa; phylum Arthropoda; class Arachnida; order Ixodida; family Ixodidae; genus Dermacentor; species Dermacentor silvarum. Next base: position 54,883,977 of record NC_051156.1, on the reverse strand, counting down.
AACCGCTGGACAAATAAAGTTTATTCCTATCCTATCCTTCAAAAAAGTCTCATAGTAGGAGTATTGCAATGAGGGACCCCGTTACAAACGTGCAATAATTTTGTTTCAAGTTTTCACTATTATAATATGCAAGTATGTCATGTGCAATGATTGCTGTGTTGCAATGTCTTTATCTTATTATCTATATATCAGGCAGCCCAAGTAGAGTTGCAAAGTGCCAGAAGGGTCATCTGTGTGTCGGTGTGTAGGTTTTTGATCATGACCTATAGATGATTCTGTCACCTCCCTGTGCAGGGCTCCTATATACGCTCAAGACACCTTTCGGCCATGCAATTGTACGTCTCATTTGGTAGGCATTTACGGTCCAGTGAGTTATGTCCTGCTACATGCTTGCATTAAACGAATGATTAATAGTGCATGGAGCTTAATACCTGCTCGAAGGGTAGAACAAGGGCGTCGGCTTGGTCTTCCAAGGCATTTCGTTGGTCATGGACAAAGGACAATGAATAGATTTGCTGCCTCTTCAGCCTTCTGAGCCCATTCCAAACTTTCGTCTCCTGTGTGTAAGGATTTATGTTTGATAGAAACCTCTCCCAGCTTGCTCTCCCAGCCGGCATCGCGTCCTCCTTCCCTGTGACTTGACATGTTTAAATTGAAAGATATTTTCTGCAGTCGGAGGTCGGCGCAGTATGCCCCATGCTTTATTTTGTTTCTTTCGTGTCTGCTCGCAGTCCTCACTCCACCAAGACACTCGTCTTTTGCATGAGTTACAACTTGTTTATGGAATGCATTTCTCTGCTGGGTCAATAAAAAATCAGTAAATTGCACTAGTGTTCCGTCTATATTGAATTCGCTGATAAAATCTCGTGATGAAAAAAATATTCTTAAAAATGTTCCTAATAGACGGATGATAGTTTCCACCTAGGGCTATGCAGATGAGAGTCATGTTGTGTTACTAAGTTTCGAGTTACTGCAAAGTGGTCGCTTCCGAATGGATTTTTGAGGGCATTACTTTCTAAGTAAGAAAAAAGAAAAGTAGAGCGAATCGACGGATCTGATAAATACGAATTATGCTACAGATTGTAATAGGTTGGCTGCTTCTTATTGAGGAGGCATGGACCAGAGTTTACCACACACTAAGAAAAAAAAGAGCATCCCTTACTCCTTTCGAAGAGTCTGGACTCGTCACGTATACGACACATTTTGGGGGAGACACTCGAACTCTCTTTCGACAGAGAGTCCCAAGACTACCTGTGCGGTATACAAGGTGGTTACTTAACTCCTCACACAACGGTCATGCGCACTCCGTTCTAATAGTCTTCTGGACCCTCTCAAGAGTGTTGCAAGACTAATGCTGCGGGAGTCTGTTAACTATTATAGACGAGTCAGTTCAAAGATGAAGAGTCACACGACCACTGCTGAGTGATTCAGGTAACAATTCTTGATTAGTCAGATGACTCCAGCAACGTGTGTCAAATTACCCTTAGTGTGTGGCCCAGGACTCTAACAAATAGAGTAAAATAAGTGACTTAACCATGTAAGTCGTTCGACTCTTGGCTGGTAGTGTCGAGCCACTTTTCAAAATGTGTCAAGAACTTCTGCAGACAGTGCAAACTGACTTATCAAAATGACTATTGTGAAAAGACAAAATATATAATAAATCCATAGCTAACTTGCCATAACGCACATGGCACGTTGGCACCAAAAAGTAAATATTTCATCACCCTTTGTAATTGACTTCTGGAAGTGTCAAATTGTCCAATGTATCAGTCAGCAAATCATCAGCATGAACACAAGACAGTTCTCTTTACTATTAAACTAGAATCAATCGCCAACCAAAGAAAACAGTTTTATAGGGACATCCAATATACACCTTGCCGCTACATATGCATGACACTAACAAGCCACTGTGAACCATAATGGCGCCCCAAAATAGTGTGACTCACGCAAAAGTGCAATTCACCAGAGCACGTCTGGGATGTCCCAAGGCTTTTAAGTTACACCTATTGAACTGTTCTCACAGATGTTATATTAGAACTTAGGATTTAAAATCCTAAGCAAATAAGGTACTCATAAGAATAAAGGCTACATTGATGCAAAAAGGAGGCACTGGCAATCAAGTGTAAGAAGAACAGTATTCCAACTTTTATTTATTTATTTATTTATTTATTTATTTATTTATTTATTTATTTAACATACCCTCAGGGCCAAAGGCATTAGAGCGGGGAGTGGGTTACGTGTGAAAGAATATACGTATATAAATAACAAAAAATGAGCAAACACATAATATTCTAATTGTACAATGTTAGCTAGGCCGTTCTTGAATAGGTGGTGATTTCTGATGGAGATTACATCCGAAGGAATGTGATTCCACTCTTCAGATGTCCGTGGTAAGAATGACTGAAAAAAAGCGTCAGTTCTGCAAAAAGGAATTCGAACTTTTTGTGCGTGATCTAAGCGAGATGAAACATACTGAGGAGGTGATACACGCTCATGGTGGAGCTGAGGATGATGAAATATGGAGTGAAAAAGGCTCAAACGAAACAACTTACGACGGGATGCAAGGGTTGATAGGTCAAGACTTAATTTCATGGCATGTATGCTTGCTGTTCTGTTGTAGTTAGAAAGAATGAAACGCGTGGAGTTATTTTGAACCATTTCTAGTGACCGAATTAGGTTTTCATGGCTTGGATCCCAGACGGAGGCAGCATATTCTAGTTTCGGGCGAATGAGTGTTTTGTACATGGTTAATTTTATGGATGAAGATACTTGTGCGAAGTTACGACGGAGGTACCCCAAAATTCGATTAGCATTGCTAATTACATACGAAATGTGGTCTGCCCAAGAAAGGTTTTTGTATGAGGACACGGTCTCCAAAGAAGTACTAGCGATGTGGTAAATGGACGAAACAGATGATGTTCGAGATATGCGCATATGCTTTCATTTCCTTATGTTAAGTTCCATCAACCATATTTTGCACCATTTGTTAATAGCATCAAAGTCGGACTGAAGGGCTTTAGTATCATCAACGCAGGTTATTTCGCGATAGACAACACAATCATCGGCAAAGAGGTTAATGTACAAGGAAACACACGAATGTGAGTCATTAATGTAAATAAGAAAGAGTAAAGGACCCAATACCGTCCCTTGAGGAACCCCAGATCGAACAGCAGTGTGCTCTGAATTCAGGTTATTTGTCGACACAAACTGAGAACGGTTAGTAAGAAAGATTTCTAGCCAAAAGAGCAGTTTAGTGTCTATGTTAAGCTGACGTAGTTTGTAGAGAAGCAGTTTATGGCATACCTTGTCAAACACTTGAGAAAAATCTAGGAAAATGCAGTAAATAAGAGAAGAACGATCAAGGATGGCATGAAGTTTGTGAGTGAAATATATTAGTTGGGTTTCACAAGAATATTATTTGCGAAAACCAAGTTGTGATGGCGAAAAAAATGAGTTTGATTCGAGAAAGTTAGCAAGGTTTGAAAACAAAATATGCTCAAATATTTTGCAGGGAATGCTTGTGAGGGAAATGGGCCGGTAATTTAATGGAGGTGGCTGGTTACCTGACTTGAAAAGTGGAATCACCTTCCCGATATTCCATTCAACTGGAAGGGATCCCGTGTCCGATGATTGCTGAAACAGTCCAGTTAAAATAATTGATGAATACAGCATTGTGGCTTTCAAGAACTTTGTGGTTATTTCATCGCAGCCGGGTGAAGAGGAACATTTTAATTTGTTAATAACATTTTCTACACCGCTAGAATGAATAATTATAGGAAACAGTGGTGTATTCGGTGCATGAAAATTCTGGCAGCGGGATATTTTGGTCATCAGAAAAGTTCCGCGAAAAAATGGTGTTAAACACGGATGCACATTTTTCGGGAGAGATGGCACCACCAGTGCTGTCAATAAGGTTTACTGTGTCATCAGCCTTAGGATTTACAGAGCGCTAGAACATTCAAGGATCGGTGGTCAGCATAGATGGCAAGGTATTTTGGTGATAATTAGTCTTAGACTTTTTAAGCGAAACCGCGTATTCTTCGGAAGCTTGTTTGTACAGTTCCCAGCGCATGTGACTAGGACGTAACCGAGCTAATCTATACAGCCGCTTTTTTTGTTTGCTAGACGCTTAAGAGTAATGTTAAACCATGGTGCATTACGATTTGAAATTATTCGGTGAAGCGGGATGTACTTGTTGGTTAATTCAGCGACATTAGCTATAAACATGCTCCAGTTAGATTGAACACTACGGTTGTCGAAGTGGTTAAAAAAAGTATCTATAAAGGTGGAAAGCTCACGGTTAATTGCCTCAACGTTAGCGTTCTTGTAGTTTCTAATAAACTTATATTTTTTTGAAGATTTAGGTCGTGAAAAGTTCATCTAAAAAATAATAAGTGAATGATCACTTAAGCCAGGTAAGCATGTAACGTTAGAGACAAAATCAGGTGCGGATGTTAGCAACACATCAAGAATGTTCGACACGGTTGAAGTGATTCTGGTAGGTTGCCGGACTAGCTGAGTGAGTGAAAATGTGGAACACAAGTCTAAAAAATTTTGTGCTAGTTTGTTGTAAGCTAATGGTGGTTCAGAATACCATGCTATGCTAGGGATGTTAAAGTCTCCTAGTAGAAACAGTGGCAAAGTGGGATAACGTGATAGAACGCTGTTAATGGCATCGTGTAATTCATTTACAAAAGTGCTAGTGTATGAAGGGGGCGGTAACAAAGTCATATAACAACTTTTTGATGATTAATTTTAACTAAAGCCCAAAGCATTTCGAGGTGGCTCGTTATTTCAATGCGCTGAGAAGGAAACGCCTTTGGGACGGCTAACAGAACGCCACCTCCAGACCTGTAGATGCGATCGCATCGATAAATTGTGAAACGGTCAATAAATGGAACAATTTCAGCGTCGCGAAAGTTAGAATGTAACCAGGTTTCCGTTAGTGCCAAAATGTCAGCAGTACAAGTGACAATGGTAGAAACGAGACAGTCGCGTTTATTTAGTACGCTTCTTGTGTTGCAGAAAAGTACTGTTATAGGCAATGAACGGCATCCACTACCCCTCACGTGATCCTATGTTGTAGCTTTATTGCGTGAAGAGCGGCTATCGCTAGTTGGGTGAGCACGCGCAACAACCGATGCTGGGTCATACATGAACTGATTTTTATTTATGGATATCTTGTTATATCCCAGACAGAAAGAGAGCGGTGTGGATCAGAGAACAAAAGGGGGTAGACCATACTCTAGTTGACATTAAGCGGAAGAAATGGAGCTGGGCAGGCCATGTAATGCATAGGATGGATAACCGGTGGACCATAAGGGTTACAGAATTGATACCAAGAGGAGGGAAGCGCAGTCGAGGACGGCAGAAAGTCAGGTGGGATGATGAGGTTAGGAAATTCGCAGGCGCAAGTTGGAATACGCTAGCGCAAGACAGGGGCAATTGGAGATCGCAGGGAGAGGCCTTCGTCCTGCAGTGGACATAAACATAGGCTGATGATTATGATGATGATGTTATATCCCAATGTAAAAGGTGTTCCATTAAACTGGCTTTTAGCGAACTCGATAAGCCTTTTCCGGGCATGGCGTGTGGCGGGCGAAAAATCTTCGCTGACGCCTTCGTTTCTTTCTTTTAGTTGCACGCGCATGGAAAGCAGTTTCTCCTTTTATTTATAATTGGAAAATTTCACAATAATTGGTCGGCATTTATTTGATACAAATGGCCCCAGGCGACGAGCGCGTTCGATTGAGTCTGGGAAAAAACTATCAGCAACGCCGGTTGCAATATTTTTGATGCTTGCTTCGGTTTGCGCCCAATATTCATTGGAATCCGGAACGTCATGGAATAAAAGGTTGTTTCTTCTTGAACGGTCTTCCATTTCATTCAATCTTGATTGCAATAAGGTCGTTCTGCTTCGCCACTTTTTCCACCGAATCTGACTTCACCGAACTTAAATTACATAATCCATGCATTAGAAAATACTTGCTGCAAGCAACTGGTTGGCAATTGATAATTCAATTTAACAGTAAAAACAGCTGTCTTATCTTATGGTACTCTTGTTGGCACTTTCCCTACGCAACTCATGCACCTTTCTTAGCTTGAGTTGAAAATTGATCTGAAGAACACCACATTAAAAAGTTGTGCATCAATTTGATTCATTCATACAATGTGGAACAGTGCATAAACCCTTCATAACTGACAATATTACAGATATATAGCAATGTTTACACGACACATTTTATTTGACATTAACATATTTTTCAAGGCTACGTACAGTAGCCGACACCGACAATTTCATAGTTTGCAATAAGCACTAATACAAAGCTTGTCATTAAGCAAACTCTGGAGAAATGTGTAGCACCGGTAGCTGTATTTTGTTACAAGAACGATAGTGCATGAATAATAAGCACAAGTAAGGAAACAGAACAGGTTATAACTAAACTGTACCCAGCTACACACATGCAGCTGTAACAGTACAATACACATGGTGCATAAAGAGCCAAAGGACACAAAGAGAAAGTAAAGAAGTGAGGAAAGCTTCCTTTACACATCACAAGTCTGTGATGAGCCTTTACTCATCACAAGAGCAGATTATGTACCGCCTCTAATCTGTCTTCAGTGAATGCATAAATTTGTTACATTATGTGCCACATTTGCATGTCGCACATATAAAGTTATTGTTATTTTGCTTGTTTTCATTTTTAACTGTGCAAGCATGGCTGAGTTATGTAAAGCCTCCCTATGGCTCGGCACGTATACCGAAGTGTTTGTATAAACAAAGGAGGTCACACAAGGTGGAATGACACAGAACTCAAAATTTTAGTTATTTTACATTTCTGTTTATGATTATCTACCACAGTAGTCTTTTGTTCAGTGAAACACATCCACACAATGTGCAGTGGACAGCCAAGTGTTAATATATGTTCTTCATTTCTGCTTTTCTCTGGTGTCCCTTTCAGGATAACATTGGTGCAGAGGTTCTTCTATGCTACGAATGCATTCCCACACAACCAGATCACGCCGCAGGGGCGTCTGCGTAAGCAGGCGTTTGGTGTGTGGCGACACCACGGACCCGAGCACATGAGGGTTGGCCCCTCCCGCGTGTAGCGTGCGCGGCTTAGCCGTGTCCGGGGAAAAGGATCCTGGAGGTTGAGCCGATGCCGGGTGTTTGGACCTTTACGGCCCCTCGGTGGAGGCAACACACCTCTTTGGCTTCCGCTTTGCGTAGATGGCACCCGCGGACTGACCCACCCGGGGGAAATCGGTAGTCGCCTTTTCCTGTCTCTCTCCCCCCCAATCTTCGTTTCTCTCTCACACTTTTTGGCCTTTACTGTCTTCTACTCTCTTTCATTTACTTCCATTCTCCATGGCGGCAAGGGTTAACCGTGTGTGGCTATTCTACCTTGGGTACACCATATTTGGTTATAGTAGCGGCGTACGACTGGCGTCACGCAGACTTGTGTACAAGCTCTGCCACGTCGACTCGTTGGACTCCGTGGTGGGCGGTCGGCGCTGTTGCCGAACTCGAACATTTTCTTATGGCAGCGCAAGCCTCTGTTGTCTATGATCGGCCTCTGAAAAGAGGCCGCACCGAAGCAACGTTTCAGTTCTCCTTTCGGAACAATGCCCCAGCATTCCCCAAGTACCATGTAGTGCATAGTGAAAATAACATACCAGTAAGAAAGCTTTCACCATTTCTGGTGGCCAAATGCCTGAAAAACAAAATTGGATCAACATACAAAGCCTCAAAAATGTCTAGCGGGGAGCTCCTCCTAGAACTAAATGACAAAGATCAAGTGCAAAAGCTCTCAGAACTTACCAGCATTGGCGACGCGACAGTCACAATTTCAGCCCACAGAACACTAAATACAAGCAGGGGCGTGATATCCGAGGAGGACTTCCTTGGCTTGAGTAATGAGGAACTACTGGAGGGTTTCCAAGAACGAAACGTGACTAAAGTACAAAGAATTGTCATCCGCATAAATGATCAAGAAATTCCGACAAAGCATGTTATACTTACCTTTGGGACAAGCGAAATGCCTACCTCTCTGAATGCAGGATACGTAAAAGTAAATGTCAGACCATATAGCCCCAACCCCAGACGATGTTTCAAATGTCAACGGTTTGGACATGCTTCACATGCATGTCGAGGACAAACAACCTGTGCTAAATGCAGCTCCAATGACCATCCAATCTGACAATTGCACTTCTTCTCCACACTGTGTTAACTGCAAAGGGAGACCATCCAGCTTACTCGCGGTCTTGTCATTGCTGGTAAAAAGAAAAGGAAGTAGTTGCGCTAACTGTTAAAGAAATAATCTTGTTCTTTGAAGCAAGAAAGCGACTTTCGTACCTTTCGAGAAGAAGTTATGCCGATGTGATGCAGGTGGGGGCAGCGTCACAGAGGCCTCGGGAGTCCTCCGAGCCCACGCACAGTGGTCCCGCAGTGACCCCTCCCGCCCCCGTGGTGGCAGCAGCCAGTGATGCTCCATCGTCTTCGAAGGGCCCGCAGACACCAGTCTCGCAAGGCCCTAAACTCAATCGAACTCCACGGCCCGAGACACGTGTCCCGGCGCCCAACTCTCGATCCTCCAGCGCATCTGAGAGAGCGATGGAGGTCGCCGCAAAAACCCCTCTATCGTCGACGCCGAAGGGCAAAGCGCTCTCTCGAGCGCGCAAAGAGGGACAAAGTTCCAATAACCACGTTAATTAAGAAAGTGATAACCTAAAGGTTATCCCTCCTCTTTAATAACCCTGTTCACATCTATGTCACCTAACATCTTATATCTTATAGAATCACAATGCCATTTTTTACCTTTAAGTTTTAAACTGGCTTTTATTATCCACTGGAACTGCAGAGGACTTTTACACAACTTAGGTGACATAAGAGATATACTGAATAACTTCTCCCCTGTGGCTTTGTTCCTACAGGAAACAAACTTAAGCGACAAAAACATTAATATCTTAAAAGGCTTCACTGTCGTGCGGCGCGACCGTACTCAAGCTAACCGGCTTTCGGGCGGGGTGGCTGTTGTTGTGAAACACGGAATTCCAGCTGGAGCAGTGACCATTAATAGCCACATAGAAGCCGCCGCTGCTGTCACCATTTTAGCACATAAAACCATTACCATCTGTTCCCTCTACATTCTTCCACACACACAGTTCACTCTAAGAGATTTAGACCTGATTTTAGACCAGCTACCGGAACCATTTCTGATAGCGGGAGATTTTAATGGGCATAATACACTATGGGGGAGCAAAAAAACTGACCATAGGGGACAAACAATCGAAGATTTTATCCTAAGTAATGAACTATGCCTTTTATATACTGGTGCGGCCACGTACTGCTCCCCTAGCACAGGAGCTATGAGTTTCCTTGATTTAGAAATTTGTTCTCTATCTCTGTTCACCGATCTTCATTGCACTGTAATAGCTAATCCCTACAGTAGTGATCATATGCCTGCAGCCATAAAACTAACATCCATACTATATAACACTTTCTAGGCCACCCCGTTGGAAACTGCACCTAGCAAACTGGCCTCTCTTCACTGAAAAAGCCAGTTTAGAAAAAAGTGATCTTAGATGACCTAAGCATAGACGAAGCGAATGAGAGGATTACTGCTTGCATAGTTGCTGCGGCGGAAGATGCTGTTCCCCAATCTTCTGGATTCTTAAAGAAAAAAACTAAAACCTTGGTGGACGAAGGAATGCACACAAGCTAAAAAACTTCAAAACAAAGCGTGGGGTATCTTCAGAAGGTACCCAACACAAGATAATCTTTTACCATTCAAAAAAACGAAGGCGAAGGAGAGGTATATCCGTAGGCAAGCAGAAAAAAGTTCATGTAAAAATTACATCTCATGAATTAACAGTTCAATAACATCAAAGAGAATGTGGGATCAGGTTCGCAAGTTTAGGGGCGACTATGCTCCCTACCCAATACCCATACTCTCAACTCCAGGCACGCAAACAAGTCCACAGGAACAAGCAGACATATTAGGGCAGCACTTCTACATCATATCTAGTTCGACAAACTATTCCACAACATTCCTAAAACACAAACAGTCCGCCGAAAAGCAAAAGCTTCCGACAACAGGAAGTTCAGATAGACCGTTTAATGTCCCTATAACACTCCATGAAATAAACAGAGTAATCTCTTCGGGTAAGAAAACAGCGCTGGGTTCTGACAAAATACATTACGATATGCTGGCCCATTTGTCGCAGAAAGCGGTGGAGGCTTGTTGCGTTTTTTTAACACGATCTGGGAAACGGGTAAAATGCCTGCAGAGTGGAAAAAGGCTGTTATTGTTCCCTTCCTGAAGGCGGGAAAATCACCAAATACACCTAACAGCTACAGACCTATAGCACTAACAAGTTGCCTCGCTAAATCCTACGAAAGCATAATAAACTTAAGACTAACATACCTTCTCGAAACAGATAACTTACTAGATACTCACCAGTGTGGTTACAAGAAAGGTTGCTCAACAACTGAACATCTTGTTCGTCTTGAACATACCGCATACGTGAGGTATTCCTATACAAACAGCACTGCCTAGCGGTCTTTTTCTACCTAGAAAAGGCATACGACACCACGTGGAGGTATGGGATTTTAGCAGATCTAGCAACACCAGGAATACGTGGCAGAATGCTCAACTGTCTGGCCGATTTTCTGTCAAACCGAACATTTCAAGTCCGTCTGGGAGCAACACTGTCCCGAGTATTTGTCCAAGAAAATGTCGTCCCACAAGCTTGCGTTTTAAGCACTAGTCGTTTCGTGGTGAATATGAACACCATATATTCAGTTATACTGCCCAACATTATGTACTCTTTATACGTCGACGACCTTCAAATTACATACCGTGCCTCGAGTATGTCTACATGCGAAAGGCAAATCCAGATAACAATTAACAAGTTGACGCAATGGGCCGATAAAAATGGATTTCGATTTTCTGCACCAAAAAACTGTGGCAGTGGTATTTTCACAAAAAAGGGGGTTACACACTGACCCAGCTCTCCAATTAAATCAAAACCCGTTACCAGTTAAACACGAACAAACGTTCTTAGGAATCATTTTTGATAGTAAACTAAACTTCATCGCGCACATTAACAGCGTGAAAACTAAAGCAAACAAAGCGCTTAACATCCTGAAGGTCCTATGCACGTAAGCATTGGGGCGGCGACCGAACTTGCCTGTTGCGTATTTACCGCTCTGTCGTGCGCAGCATTCTTGACTACGGTTGCATAGCTTACGGGTCAGCAAGGCAGTCTTACATCAAACGTTTTGATCCCACGCACAACCACGGACTACGCTTAGCAAGTGGTGCGTACAGGACCTCACCAGCAGAAAGCTTATATGCCGACAGTAACGAACACTGTTTGGAGCACTGAAGAGCCTTGCTGACAATTTCATATGTGCTTAGAATCACCGCTCTACCTAATCATATATGCCATACTCTTGTTACTTACACCACACATAGAACACACTATGCTAACAAACCACATAGCGTGAGACCACTTATCCTTCGATTCGAAGATATGTGCCAAAGCTACAATGTTCCGAGCGAGGCTCTCAATGTCGCCGAAAGACCGAACAGACTCCCCCCATGGTACAATTTCGCACATTTTTGCGATTTTACTCTAACATGCCACAAGAAAAAAGAAACACCGCTTGAACACATAATGCAAGATCACAGAGTTACAAAATAAATACAGTGACTACACCGAGTTTTACACTCACGGTTCCAAGACAAATGATCATGTTGGAAGCGCAGTTGTATCGGAACACTGGGAAAATTGTCTTAGGTTGCCACAGTTTGCTTCGGTTTTTACAGCTGAAGTATATGCCCTGCTTATGGCCTTGGAAAAAATAGAAACAGGAAATTTTAAAAAAGCAGTTGTGTACACAGATTCCCTCAGTTCACTTAATTCCCTCCATAGAAAATTAGAGTGCGAACCTTTTCTCGGCTGCATCTTGAGAATGCTCGGCAAAAATGAAAAGCATGGTAAAATAATTCGTCTCTGTTGGGTTCCATGCCACGTGGGAATAACAGGAAATGAAAAGGCGGACAAATGCGCAGCCATCACAGCGCGTAAAAAAGTTACACATAAATCTTCCCTTCAAGGACTGTGTCCGGGTGGTCCGTGCTGCGGTCACCTCAAAGTGGCAACAGAAGTGGGAATGCCAAGTAAACAACAAGCTGCAAATAGTAAAACCCATACTGCAAGAGTGGAAGACATCATATCACCAGGAACGTTTCATGGAAGTTATTTTATGTCGCGTTCGCATCGGACAAACACATCTCACACACAACTTTTTATTGAAAAATGAACAACAAGCGGTTTGTGATCAATGCCAAGAATCTCTAACTGTGAATCACATTTTAATAACATGTCCAGCGTTCGAGGAAAAAAGACAGACATATTTTTATGAAGTTTACAAAACACTAACACCACTTCATCCTTCCCTGATCCTAGCTGAAAACGCACTTGTATGTTAAGACGATGTTTTTAAGTTTTTAGATGAAACAGGGTTCTTAAACAAACTATAAAGTAAATTTTTGTTGCTTGAAGCACTTTCAACAAATTATATTTTTTCATCCTGTGCATGGCGCATCATAGCCTTAGTTGCTTTTGCGACACAAAACCTTGCATAACTAACACAACCAGATCAGATGATAAGCCACGTTATTTTTGCGTGAAATAAAACATTTTCTGGGCTTACCTTTCCACTACCACTCATATCTAGATTGATTTTGTGTGTACTCTAGCACATGAATGTTCTTCCAAATGTGCCATTTGCGGTGGAGAGCATCCGACGGGAGATAGGGTGTGCCCCAAACGCCTCAAACCTCTGAGACAGCTTCGAAGACGTCCATCGAAAGGTGGCCACCAGAGGAGGCCCCCGCATTGGTTGGCCACAGAGGACGAGGAAGTGGAACTCAAGAGTTTCCCCAATTTCCAGGAAAGCGGGCATCGCGCACATTCTCTAACCCGGTCGCCGTTGAGGGAGCAAGCCTCGGTGGACCAGCGGGATCAACAGAGATCATTGTCCAGACCTCGGACACCGCGTGCACAGCAGATGCAACAAAGACGTAAACAGAAGGGACAGAATCAGGCCCCATCCTCTGGGGCTCCACTGGCAAAGAGCCAACCGCAACACAGTCAGGTAAGCTGGGCGCAAGTCTTGTCTCCCGCTGCCAGACCTAAAACACCAAGCACACCTATTACGCAGCACCCTGAATACCGTAAGATAGTAGAAGAGAATCTCCTTTTAAAGAGTAGTTTATTTGAGTTGAGGGCTGAGCTTGAAGCTCTAAGGAGGACGGTGACAAACAACACACAGATAACACAGATACAACCTAACAACAGACCAAACAATGCGCAACCAGAGACAACAGAGCGATTGGCACAGAATATGCACTTGTTGTTCGCAGAATTTCACAAGTTCAAACGACACATGGAGGAGTGCATCGCGACGGGAGCGGGAGGAGGAACTCTTAAGAGAACTAGCCACAATCCGGGGGCCCCCACGAGAGGACTCAAGAACTTAGAGGTTACGGACAGCGATTGTAACAATCATGGCTAGGCACCCGAAGACCAGATCCAAAGAACGCATTGAGATGTGGCAGTGGAACTGCAGCACGTTGGGCAGAAATCATGCCAACTTCACACAATATATTGAGTCGGCGCCAGAGCCTCCGGAGATTATTTGCCTACAGGAGATAGGAAAATTTCGCCGGAGCCTTACGGGCTATGATTTATATGAGCATCCGGACTACCCTCAGATAGTCATGTACGCTAAAAACGACGTGGCGCTGAGTGTAGAGTACAGTCAGGGGGAACCAGTACAGGATCAGAGAATTACAGTATGGCCGCACAAACGGGGTAAGCCTAAGACGGCAATCTTAAACACTTACAGCCCCCCCCCCCCCCCCCCTAGGAGCGACACGCGGATTTCGGGAGCATAGTCGCGGAAAGGCTGAACAAGGCAATGGGCAAGCATAAGATTATTATTTCAGGGGACTTTAATGCGCAACACGTAGAATGGGGTTATAAGGTTAACTCTGCAAAGGGGCGGACGCTGCTAGATCTCATGGAAAAATACGACCTCGCACTTCTAAACCAGGTCGACATGCCCACTAGAACGGGAAACAGTGCATCCGGAGACACATCACCCGACTTAACGAATAGGCAGGAAGAAATGGTATGGACAAACCTAGGGGATAACCTTGGAAGCGATCATTTCATACCAAGCATATCCGTACACTCTGCGAGATTAAGACGGAGAGTGACCGAAGCTAGTTAGACAGACTGGACAAAATAGCGCGAGCAGCAGGTCACGACAGGATCGATCACGGACATTGCGGAGTGGGCAGCTCAGCTAAGGGACAAGTTAAAACGAGTGACAAAGACGGTGGCCACAACCGAATATTACCCCGTGGTGGACAAGCACCTAATGCACTAATGGGAAGCCCGTCGTGGGTTGACCAGAAGATGTAAGAGGCAAAAGATGAAATGCAAGCTTAAGATAAGGATCGCTCAACTGGCCGAGCAGGCGAATTCGTATGCGCAGTATATATATAGAGGGGAATTGGCGCCAATTTTGCGACTCGCTCAGGGGAACGCTGGGGACGAAGATGTCCTACGCAGCGTGATGAACGCGGGGGGAACTAAAACGGCTACACAGAAAACGCTAAAACTAATAGAAAACGAGTACGCAGGCGACCCAGAGGAATTGATCCAAAAGCTCAAGCATTTTTATGTGGGACCAAGTGAGGGTGACTTAACGCGTCGCAAAGAGCGGTACGAGGGACCGCCCCAGCCGGATATTGACTCCCCGATTACCGTGGCTGAGGTGTATGCGGCGGCTCAATCCTTTCATAGGAACACGGCACCGGGACCGGATCAGATCACAAATGCCATGATCCGGAACCTCAGCCACGACAGTTTGGAGGAGCTCACCAAATACTTTAATGAACAGGTATGAATAGAAGGAGGAGAGATCTCCAATGAATGGAAATCGGCCAACATTATCTTGATTCCGAAACCGGGCAAGCCTCCAGATATACAAAATCTCAGGCCTACATCCCTGACCTCCTGCGCAGGAAAGCTCTTCGAAAAAGTAGTACAAACTCTACTCGCGGATCACATGGAGACAAACGACCTTTTTCCAACGAACGTGTTTGGTTTCCGTCCCAAGATATCTGCGCAGGATGTTTCCCTAGCTTTACAGCAGGAGGTACTACACCCACATATTGGGGCAGATGAAAACGTAGTGCTGGCCTTAGACTTGCGGAAAGCCTTTGATACGATATCTCACGAGGCCATTCTGCAGGGCCTGGAGTGAGTGGGCTGTGGAGAGCGAATATATCATTACGCAAGGAGCTTCCTGTGTAATCGCAGGGCGACCATAGGAATAGGATCTACAAGGTCGGAACCTTTCACGCTGCCGAGCCGGAGTACCCCCCAGGGCTCCCCCCTTTCTCCGCTCCTCTTTAATGTGACCATAAGGAGGTTAGCAACGGAGTTGGAAAGGGAAGCGAGATTAGGAAGTGCCACATAAGCGGATGACATCACCATATGGGTGACTCGAGGATCGTACGGTGAAAAACAGGACCTTTTGTAGTGGGCAATCTACCAGGTAGAGCTTTTCGCACTGGAGGCGGGAATGGCCTGCGCCCCCGAAAGGTCAGAGTTCGTTCGGGTGCGCGCATGATATTCCAGGCGGGCAAACCGGCCTAGTATAGAACTCACTCTGAACGGACTGGAAGTCCGCGAAGTGCAAACCCTAAAAATTCTGGGGATATGGATTCAACCGAAAGCCCACGCGGAGTATGCGATACGGTTGCTGAAGGGCACGGTGATGAATGTGGCGAAAATGGTCCGCCGGGTCACGCGCACTAGAGAAGGCTTTTCGGTGGGCGAAACAATTAGACTAGTGCACGCTCTTGTCATCAGTCGAGTCACGTATAGCATCCCGTACTTAAACACCACCGCGCAAGAGATTAAACAGTCGGACATTATGATACGACGAGCATATAAGGCTGCCCTTGCGCTCCCTGAGAGCACCAGCACGGAACGAATGGAGAAGCTAGGGGTGGTGGTGGTGGTAACATTTATTTAGGTCCTGAAGCATCTTCACCCCGTTTTTATGGGGGCAAGACTGCGGGCCGCTCCCACGTTGGGACGGGAAGGCCAAGCCTCACCGCCGCATCGTGGGCCTTCTGGACAGCCCGGAGTTGATTAATCCATTCGTGGCTCTTGACCAATGAATAAAATGCGTCCGCCATCAATACGTGGTCCGTGTGGTGCTGTAAAGAGGGGCACTCCCAGAGCATGTGTTTGAAATCACTAACTCCGCCGCAGTCGGGACAAAGAGGGGAGACCTCCGTGTACCTACTGATGATGGATAGTGTGGGATACGAGTTCGTTTGTATTAGCCTGAGGGTCACGGCTTGAGGCCTCGTGAGATTTCGATGTGGCAGGGGGAAAGCCCTACGACTCATCTGATAGTGGCTAGTGATCTCGTTGAAGGTGGAGAGAATGTCCCTGAAACGGGGGGGTTCTGCCTCCGAAAAGGTCGGACCAAGCCCGTCGCCGGTCCCACCCGGCACACCGGCCTCCCAGTGCCCGGCGCGGCCGGAAAGACCTCGCGCCCGGGCATGGGCCAACTCATTAACGTTGGCTAGCCCCCCTAGTTCTGCGCCCTCGTGCGCCGGGAACCATGTAATGACGTGATGAGTAAGCACCTTACCCTCAAGTGCCCTACCAACCTCTTCACAAACTGCCCCAGTTGAGAAAGCTCGAAGGGCTGATCTCGAGTCCGTATAAATATCTTCCCTGTCCTGACCGAAGGAGCGCCAGCGCAATGGCCAGCTGCTCCGCCTTGCAAGCCGATGACGTCCTGATTGACGCGGCCGATAACACTCGGCCCTTCATGTCCACGACGTTAGCAACAAAATGGCTGGAGTCGCCTTCGTATTGGGCAGCATCTACAAAACATGACTCTGCCTCGTGCGCATGTGCGTACCGCAAAAGCGCAGAGGCGCGAGCCGTCCTCCTGCCAGTGTTGAAAGTCGGATGCACGTTCCTCGGAATTGGGGAGACCTTAATAGCCTGCCTCACACTATCCGAAAGCTGAACGTTCCTATCCCTTAACGTCTTCGGATCCCGCAGGGGCGTCTGCGTCAGCAGGTGTTTGGTGTGCTGCGACACCACGGACCCGAGCACACGAGGGTTGGACCCTTCCGCGTGTAGCCGTGCGCGGCTTAGCCGTGTCTGGGGAAAGGGGGATCCTGGGGGTTGAGCCAATGCCGGGTGATTGGACCTTTAAGGCCCCCCAGCGGAGGCAACACACCTCTTCGGCCTCTGCTTCACATAGACGGCACCTCCAGACTGACCCTCCTGGAGGAAATCGGCAGTCGCCTTTTCCTGTCCCCCTCTTCATCTTTTGTCTTTTTCTCTCACTTTTCCATCTGTCCTGTCTCCTACTCACTTCTTCTCACTTCCAAATTTCCGGGCGGCAAGGGTTAACCGTGTGTAATGTATCCAGTCTTGGGTATGTACATTAGGTTATAGTGGCGGTGTATAGCTGGCGTGTGCAGGTAATCTTCAAACCTTGTACCGTCCCCTTGTTGGGCTCCATGGTGGGCGGCTACCATCGCTGCCGAAATCAATAAACCTGTATGGCATTAGCATCATTCCCTAAACTACCTGATCGTCCTCTCTCAAAAAGAGGGCGCACCGAAGAAACAGCCCAATTCTTCTTTCAACGCAAAGAAACCTTCCCACGATTCCATGTCATTCATAGTGAAAACCCTGGAAAGACCGTAAGAATGATTTCACCTTTCACTGTTGCGAAAAATCTCACCGAAACAATTGGTCCCGGCTACAAAGTTACAAAGATGGCGAGCGGTGACCTCCTTCTTGAGGTCCGCGACAAACAACAATATGACAAACTCCCAAATCTGGTCTCACTTGGTGGTGTGAACCTCACAGTGACTCCACATCGATCCATGAACACAAGCAGAGGAGTGATTTCCGACGATGATCTGCTGTACCTGACCGAGGAAGAGCTCCTAGAGGGCTGGAAGGAGCAGAATGTCACCATAGTTAAGAGAATAATAATCAAACGGGAAAACAAAGAAATTCCAACTAAACATCTGATCGTCACCTTTGCGTCCAGTGTGCTGCCAGAAACGTTAGAAACAGGATACACGAAAGTCCGTGTCCGACCATACATACCGAATCCTCGAAGGTGTTTCAAGTGTCAGAGGTATGGCCACGGTTCACAAAGTTGCCGAGGCCGACAAACCTGTGCCAAGTGCGGTGACCACGATCACCCCTCAGATGACTGTGATGGGGCACTCCACTGTTCGAACTGTGACGGTGGACATGCAGCTTACTCTAGAGCGTGCCCGACGTGGCAAAAAGAAAAAGATATAATCACCCTCAAAGTAAAGGAAAACATCTCATTCCAGGAAGCGCGAAAGCGTGTATCATTTCTTCATTCCACAAAGTGTGCTGATACGGTGCGCAAGGGGGCAGCGCCGCAGCAGACTCCGGCAGCTGCCCGGTCCACAAAGAGTGTGGCCGCGGAAGTGCCACCAGCCCCCCTGGTGAAAGCAGCCAGCACTGCTTCGCCGTCCCTAATGCAAGGCCCATCGACCTCCGGGTTGATAGGCTCTAAGGCTTCGTCTCTTGAGGCGAGGTCTTCACGACGACCACACCGCTCACAAGAGCGGATGTCCAGCACCTCTCAAGAGGCAATGGACACTAATCCTAGCCAGACGGCGCAGCCAGCGCCGAAGGACCGCCGCGAATCTCAGGACCGCGGCAAGAAAGACAAACCCCGCATTACGGCGCCCGGGAAGGGCTCTGTAAGCTAAGTAATCTTCTTAGACACACAGCACAAACCTCTTTTTATTTAGACATGAATACTGAAATATTACAATGGAATGTCAGAGGTCTTCTGCGGAACCTTGATGACATTAAAGAACTACTACATAAGTTTAACCCAAAGGTGCTGTGTGTCCAAGAGACACACCTTAATTCTAGACATAAAGATTTTCTCCGGAAATATGCCATTTACCGCAAAGACCGCGACGATGCTGCAGCATCATCCGGCGGTGTAGCAGTTATAGTCGACAAGGGAGTTGCTGCTCAGCAATTACAGCTGCAAACGCCTCTTGAGGCAGTCGCAGTTAGAGCTGTGATGTTTAACAGATTGGTTACAATTGGTTCCTTATATATTCCTCCTGGTTCTCAACTATTGAAAACAGACCTCCAGAACTTTGTCGATGAACTTCCTGAGCCCTATATAGTTGCAGGAGATTTCAATGCGCATAGTACCCTTTGGGGAGATTGTCGTTGTGATGCGAGAGGGCGCCTAATAGAAAATTTCCTGTTTTCCTCGGGTGCCTGCTTACTTAACAAGAAGGAACCTACATTCTACAGTCTTGCACACAAAACATTTTCCTCGATAGATCTTACCATAGTGTCGGGTACTCTTGTTCCCTATCTGGAGTGGAGTGTTATTAGGAACCCCTATGGAAGCGACCACTTTCCCATTGTTTTAAACTGTGCAAAACAAGATGAAAACACTCCACATGCTCCCAGGTGGAAGGTAGACTCAGCCGACTGGAAGCGATACAGAGACCTCACGTACTTGACCTGGGATGATATTTGTACACTCCATATTGATGACGCAGTGGCATACGTAACAACATTTCTAGTCGATGCAGCGTCAATATGTATTCCGGAAACTAATGGGACGCCTTCAAAACGTCGTGTTCCCTGGTGGAATGACGAATGTAGGGAAGCACGCAGGAAGCAAAATAAGGCTTGGAGTCGTCTTCGCGACTCACCAACAACAGAAAACCTCATCATCTTCAAGGAAATAAAGGCTCAGGGTAGACGAACACGCCGCCGTGCCAAAAGGGACAGCTGGCAAAAATACATTTCAAGTATAAATTCTTACAGAGACGAGAGGAAAGCTTGGAACAGAGTCAAAAAATTAAAAGGCCGGCAATCTCAGCCTCTGCCTTTAGTCAATACCGAGAGCGACACGCTTAAAGAACAAGCTGATACTTTAGGAGCACACTTTAAATACATTTCCAGTTCCTCCCACTACTCTGATACATTCTTGAGCTATCAGCGACAAGCAGAACGAGTTCCTCTGGTTCAAAAAAGCAGACAGACTGAACCATACAATCATCCATTCAACATGGCGGAATTTCAAGCTTCACTGAACTGCTGCAATAATTCGGCTCCAGGAACCGACCGAATAATTTATGACATGATAAAACACTTAAGCTCTGAAACCCAGAAAACACTATTATCACTTTTTAACGCAATGTGGTCTGCCGGGTACATTCCTTCCTCTTGGAAAGAAGCAATTATAATCCCAATTCTCAAAGAGGGCAAGGACCCATCCCTGGCCAGCAGTTACAGGCCTATTGCTCTGACAAGTTGCCTATGCAAACTGTTCGAGAAAATGATTAACCGACGCCTGCTTCACTATCTCGAAGTTAATAAAATACTAGACCCCTTACAATGTGGGTTCCGGGAACGTAGATCTTCAACAGATCACCTGGTTCGCATTGAGGCTAACATCCGTGATGCCTTTGTACACAAGCAGTTCTTCCTGTCGGTATTTCTTGACATGGAGAAAGCATACGATACCACATGGCGCTTCGGAATTCTCCGTGATCTGTTTGGTATGGGAGTCCGAGGCAATATGCTGAACGTTATTCGAAGTTATCTTTCCAATCGCACGTTCCGCGTGAGAGTCGGTAACGCCCTGTCCCGTCCATTTACGCAGGAGACTGGTGTACCACAAGGCGGTGTGCTAAGCTGTACCCTCTTTGTCGTAAAAATGAACTCGCTGCATACCATCATTCCACGTACATTGTCTTACTCTGTATATGTGGATGATGTACAAATCGGTTGCAAATCATGTAATCTGGCTATCTGCGAGCGACAAGTACAACTTGGTTTAAATAAGCTGTCTAAGTGGGCGGACGAGAACGGATTTAAACTAAACCCTCAGAAAAGTACGGCTGTTCTCTTCTCTAATAAGAAAGGTATATTACCAGACCCCGTTATTCATCTAAATGGAGAACGCCTATCTGTGAGTCGCGAACATAAATTTTTAGGTGTCATTCTAGACTCTAAACTAACATTCATATCCCATTTGAAATATTTGAAAGCGAAGTGCCTGAAGACGATGAATCTGCTGAAGCTTCTGTCACACACAAGCTGGGGTTCTGACAGAAGATGTCTCCTTAGCTTGTATAGGAGTCTCATACGTTCGCGCCTTGACTACGGTGCCGTGGTGTACCATTCTGCAACACGCAGTGCCCTAAGAATCCTAGACCCAGTTCACCACCTTGGTATTCGTCTGGCAACAGGTGCCTTTAGGACAAGCCCCGTTCAAAGCCTCTATGTTGAGTCCAATGAATGGTCTCTGCATCTTCAAAGAACATATCTCAGTTTCTCCTACTACATGAAGGTAAAATCAGATACTGAGCATCCATGCTATATAACTATCCAGGACCTCTCCACTGCCACACTTCATCGTAACCGCCCAGCTATTAGAATACCTTTGTCCCTACGCTTGCAAGCATTGGCAGAAGAAATAGGTATTCCACTAGCAGAAAATACCCTTATGGCTCCCACTCGCCTGCCACCGCCGTGGGAATGGCAGACCATAGAGTGCGATATCTCTTTTGTTGAAATAACAAAACGTGCGCCTGAGGCACACATACGCTCGCACTTCCTTGAACTTCAGGCGAAGTATTCCCGCTCTGAATTCTATACAGATGCCTCGAAGTCATCTTCTGGTGTCGCATACGCAGCCCTCGGGACGTCGTTTTCGACGTCCGGTGCTCTAAATCCAAACACAAGTATTTTCACAGCTGAAGCTTACGCAATACTTTCAGCGGTAAAGCATATCAAGCAGACTAATCTCAATAAGGCTATCATATTCACAGACTCATTATGTGTTGTAAAAGCCCTAATGAGCTTCCGAAGACACACAAACTCTGTATTGAATGAGCTATACACCTCACTATGCTCAGCATATGTGCAAAACCAAAGCATTGTCTTATGTTGGATACCTGGCCACAGAGGAATAAAAGGCAATGTAGCTGCTGATGAAAATGCTTCGTTAGTTACTTTTAGTGAGACAGACGTAAATAAACCCATACCAGCTACAGACCTCAAGCCCTTCTTACGCCATAAGTTGAGGAAGTATTGGCAAAGCCAGTGGGATGACGAAGTATTAAATAAACTGCACACCATAAAACCAAAATTAGGAAACTGGATATCTGAGAGAACAGCAAGACACAAGGAAGTGCTCCTCTGTAGATTAAGAATAGGGCATACTTACGGCACTCACTCTTTCCTACTGAATGGAAGTGATCCTCCGACATGTACAAAGTGTGGCGATAGTCTTACAGTCCTCCACGTTCTTCTTGAGTGCCCTGAAGTAGAAGCAGAGAGGAAAAAGTACTTCCGTTTCGCATATCGTCATCACTTACCTTTACACCCTGCATTTTTTCTTAGCAATGAACCGCTTTTTGAATTTCAAACAGTACTGAAATTTTTAGCTGAAACCAACATCTTAAAAGTCATTTGGCCCGGATACTTGTAGCACGACCTCCTCTTGGAGGTTGCAGCTGCAATACAAGCACAATTGTAAGCACGTGCCTACCAGTCCTTGCCCCCAAGGGCTCTGTGAGGTACTAGTGCTGCTGTCACCTCCAGGTCCTGCTAACCATTCTTCATCGCAAATATTTTATGATCATAGCGCACATCACAAATCATTGCGATAATTTTAGTATATTTATATTCTAAACATCTTAGTGATTGATTTTAGGCCCCTTTACAGCCACATTTAACCACCATTCTTAACTAATTTCTTAATCTGTTAAACCATTCATTGATTACTCATCACTACGTACATGGCGCTCTTTGGCCATATCTGGCCCTTGCGCCAATAAAAACTACACATCAATCTAACGTCTTCGGATTGATCCCGACCTTAGCCAGGATCCCTCTTCCCGCCTCTGTAGACAAGAGTCTAGCAGTTTGTGCGGATTGCTGCGCTCCGATAACTTCCTCTAATGTGTTGTGGACGCCTAGGCTTGCTAGGTTTTCTGTGCTTGTGCGCATTGGGAGTCCTAGGACTCTCTTAATACTTTTCCTGATGAGCGTGTTCAACTTGTTCATTTCGTGTTTCTGCCATCTGTGCATCGGAGTCACATAATTCACATGGCTCATGAGAAACGCGTGGAAAAGCCTGAGGAGATTATCTTCCTTAAGGCCTCCTTTTCTGTTCGAAACCCTTGCAATGAGTCTGATTATTCCTTCAGCATGTCCTCTAAGCTTATCTATAGTACGCCCGTGCTGATCGTTAGCTTCAATGATCATGCCTAGCACCCGGAGAGAACGAACCCTTGGGATATCGCTGCCGGACGACGTTCGCACGCCAATATCAATCTCCTCTGGAGGCCTCCACCCTCTAGGCTTGGGTCCTCTTCTAGTGGGACGATATAGAAGTATATCCGATTTGGAAGACGATAGCCGGAGACCCATCCGATTGACGTGTTTTTCTACGCAATGCACCGCCTCTTGCAGTGCGTCTTCAACGTGGCCTTCTGACCCGCCAGAGCACCAGAGGGCGATGTCGTCCGCATAGATTGCGGAGCCAATACCCTCCATCTGGTGAAGCTCGTTCGCCAAGCCCTGCATCGCTATGTTAAATAAGAGCGGCGAGACAACCGACCCCTGTGGAGTACCCCTTTTCCTAGATCATAAGCCTCCGATTTCAGGTCACCCAATTTGATTGTGGCCCTCCTATCTCCGAGAAAAGAGTGCACGAATCTGTAAAATCTTTCCCCCAAGTTAAGGCGGGAGATAGAGTCTAGAATATGTTTATGCGACACGTTGTCAAAGGCCTTTTCCAGATCGAGACCGAGAATGGCCCTCGTGTCCCTGGTGTCTTTATCTAATATATCGTGCTTGATGAGTAGCATGACGTCCTGCGCGGAGAGGTGAGGCCTGAAGCCTATCATGTTGTTGGCTGTACAACAACTTCGAAGAGCACGCAACGGCCGTTTTTCTGTCTCAGAGAGAGAGGTTAGGAAAGCCAAACAAGGGAGAACTGTTCTAAACAGACTGGGGTATGCACCTCGTCCGTTTTATAGCGCAGACGATACATCACTTCTCGACAGGGAAATTCGGACACGTATATGCGTGGCACCAATCCCCAAAAATATGAGCCGGAAGTACCACGGGGGAAGACGAGAGGCTCGGGTGCGAGCATTGCGAAAGAGTTTCGAAAAGAGCCGGACGTCTACTACACGGACGCAAGTTACTCTGGATGTGGCATACACATCGCAGCCGCCACGTGTCAGGAACGGGTAGTAGGGGCATCAGTGAAAACCGCATGCACGGCAACGGCTGAGGCAACCGCGGAAGCTTTAGCTTTGAAGGACGCCGAATACAGAGGGACATCCGCGGCTGTCATCACCGACTCACAGGCGGCGTGTCGCCTCTTACTGTCAGGGGCGGTACCCCGGGCGGTGATTAGGATCACAGGAAATAAGCTATGTAATTTTCACAGCCTCACGTGGTGCCCGGCACACGAATGCATGGAGGGAAATACGAGGGTGGACCGAATAGCTCGAGTTCTAAATATCCGAGCGGTGGACCAGCCACGTAGGGACTTTCCAACGACTGCGAGAGATATCTTGGAACAACAAAGAGAGGAAAGACGGGAGTTCAGAAGGCGCCATCCAAAATTGACCAGACGGCAAGCGACGGACTGGCGCCGACTCCAAACACTTATCCTAATCTACACAAGCTAAGACAAATACATGGCGAATCGTACGCAGACATATGTCCGTGGTGTGGCGAAAAGCCTACATTGGCACACATCGCACTCATGTGCGCCAGAAGACCTCCACAAGCGAACACACACAAATTTACTAAAATACACTTTCTAGGGCAGTGGAAGGCATGGTTTGCGGACGCGGAACAGGACAGTCAGCTGGCTCTCCTGGACCAAGCCCAGCGAGCCGCTCAAGCCATTGGGGCCCTGCACTAGGGGCTCCACCCACATTTTCCTTCTTTTTTTGCCTTTTCCCATTAGTCGTGTGCGAGTGGCTGGCTACGCTAAAGGAGGCATAACGTGTAAACCAAAATACAACAGCGAAAAAGAAAAACTTCCACACACAGGGGGTAGCAAACCTTATATACCAAGCATCGATGCGCCACAAATAGTGCGTATTTCAAACATACACACGGCATATTAAACGTGATTGAATTAGGCAACTTGGGGCATGTTCCCGGCGCCATACATTTACGTCTTCGACCTTCGACGAGTTAACGGCTATTGGTTATAAAGATTTGCAGATGCGATACCGATAAAAAAATCCTCATCAAGGCAAAGCACTTGGAAGTGCGCCGCGAGTAACACTATTTATGAACGCAAGCGTACCTGAGTCTGAGCTCGTGTGATTCAATATGGCGGCGCCAGCGGGGTTGTCTCCAATAAAAGCTTTCTATGATAAATTTTGATCTCTCAGGCCTATCTTCTGTTGCTGGATCTGTTGTTTGAACTACGCTTTTTCTCATGCCGAAGTTATCCCTAATAACGCCTGTGATGTACGACAGCGCATCGTCTCCTTCGTAGATGTTACCGTCTTCGTCCCTTATAGCCGTTTGCGAGTTTTTAGCTGGAGTTCCGAGTGCTTTTATATGGTTCCAGAATCTTTTGGGGTGCCTTTGTCTCTTTTGTGAGGTTTATGCACCCAACGTTCACTTGCGCATTTAATTTTCTCTTGCACGAGCTCACTCGCCACCCTTTTCATTTCTCGGTATTCTATCTAAGGAGCACCTCTTCTTCTTGTAATCCCAACTTTTTGGCTTCTTGATGAGCCCTAGATGCCTCTCTACTCTCTTGTATAGCTTGTTTTATTTCCTAGTTCCACCACTTACGTGTTTCCGCTTTTCAATCCAACAATTGTTTTGCCGTGTCGGCCTTATTTCATGCTGCAAAACGTCCACCAGTTCCTTATATTCCCAGACTGCTCTAGGAAAAGCTTTTTCTTTTCTGTGTTGTTTGCAGTCTGTTATTTGCTCGTCATTCATTTTCAAAAACTCTGAGGCTATTAGTTCATGTTCTGCGTTGGTATCGCGCCCAAACTTTAATGCTAAACGTCTATGATCGCTTGCCAGGCAATTTTTTTACATTTTCGTCTACTATCATTTGGTCTAGTTGTTCGTAGACAATTTTCTGAGACTAAGGCGTATTCGATGCATGACTGCCTGTTTCCGCATTGCCACGTTACCTGTCCATGACACTTATTCTCCATGTTAACTACTATAAGATTCTTTTCATCACACAGATACAGCACTAGAGAG
The DNA here is from genome assembly GCF_013339745.2 of Dermacentor silvarum. Lineage (NCBI taxonomy): Eukaryota > Metazoa > Arthropoda > Arachnida > Ixodida > Ixodidae > Dermacentor > Dermacentor silvarum. The sequence continues at coordinate 54,857,544 of NC_051156.1, read as the reverse complement.
CCGTTGTAATCAGTATATCCGTCTAAATCGTCCGTGTCTGCGTTCATATTTCCCACTGATATCACTTGGCCCGATTTACTGAACTCATTAATATCACTTCTAATTCAATCATCCAATTCCTTATTTTTTTCTATGCTATCGCTACCTGTCCCTAGGTAAGCTACTCCCTGCCACGTATTTTTACCTTGCCATGTGCCGCTAATCCATAAATGCTCTTGACATGTCTCGTTTACCCTTCGCCACTGCAGACCTCGCCTAATTAGTGCGCCCATGCCTCCGCCTTTCCTTGACCCGGTCATTCTGTTGCACCCTTCCCGTACAAAATTGTCAATAACAGGCGGCTGCTCTAAATCTCATAGATGCGTTTCGGTCAAGACGTACACGCTAATCGCTTCATCACTGAGCTGAAGGAAACCTTCAGATGTCAGCGCCAGCTATCGGTGAAGTCGAGAGATAGGCGCGACGATGGTATATGGCCTCTGAGATCGAAAGATCTCGCAGGCCAACTAAATCTGTAATAAACGTGGGCTGCTTAGCGTACGCTTTACTATAGCGTATAGCGTATGCTATTAGTTGCGTACGCTATAATAAAACTGTCTTGTTACTGCCATCATGATAACGTTCAGCGTATGCGTTCTGCAACGTGCAGTTTCATGTGATAGCAGGCATGGTAATGCAGTTTATGATGCAAATGTCGCCGCGGTACTCAAGCTTTCCTTGATTAAAGCTGTTATATTGGGCATATGCGGCGAACAACGTGGAACTACCGAGTAGGGTACATGAGCGAAAATCGGTACATCGGAGTTTCAAGTACTCCCGAGTAACGTCGGTAAATCGTTTTTTGTAAGCACAATATCTACGTGACAGGGCGCAAAATAACTATCGGGTAGCATAGCAGTACGCCTTCTGTGACACCTGGACACGCTACCCGTCTAACTAGCGCAAATTAGTAGGTGCTCTAAAGAACATGCGTTATTATCAAAGCAATTGTGTCTGAAGGAAATTGGCAGTCAGAGGTGAACACAGTTTTGGCCACTTAGAGTGCAGGATACGTAAATTAGAGAATCACATGAAAAATTGATTAGATTCATAATACAGTAGCTTACTTAACATTAATTTACACGGAAACATTTGTTTTGTTTCATTGGTATACACAGCATCCATAAACGACATGTTCGTAGACCGCGGGGAGTAAGTAATCAGTCATGGTCAGGCCACGCAGCACAAGCCTTACCTGTATATGGCGTGCAAATGTGTTTTTATTGTGGTAAGCATATCTTTCGGTATCTTAGTTATCGTTTTGTTCTCTGCGAGAGAAACAATGTGCCTACTACTGCAATAACTACAGCTAAGCGAAGCAGCAGTCACGTTGAGCAAATCTTGAAGGTAAAATAGATACCAGGAACGCAAAAGTAGCGGGAAAGGTTCACCACAGATTTGTAGTGCACGCTCGCGATAAAGTTCCAAGCTTGATTTTAGGTTCGTTTGCTCTCTGGACTGAAAAGAGCGTGCAGAGTTTGTGCCTTCGCCGAAGAAAATGTGTTAAGGCAATAACAATGAGAAAGTGCGTGCCGGCTACGCATTTATCCGCATGTACAGTGGCAACAGCTGATCGAGCAAGTTGGTGCGCTCTGCGGGCCATGTTACACGTGCCAAACTGAGCAGGTTGTAAGATTTCAGCAATCCTGGCCAACCCAGCGTGACGTATCTAACTTCACCGGCCGCTGTCTCGCACGCTCGAAACACCGGACTATCTATCCGCGCCTTAACAGTGAATCAAGGCAGCAGAAACGTCCTTGTATTTTTCCGACCATCCAACAGTGAACGAGTACATCGGTTCCACGACCAATGGGTTCAAGAATACATCGGTGATTTTCATCAGAATCTGTGCGGGTCCGCTGTCACGTCAGATGTTTGCACTCACCGTGCGACCACTTCAGCCTCATTACCCACTGTGTCTCTCTCAGATCGGCTAAAATGATTTGGTCGGCGTAAGCTACTCAATTTCGTTCCACAAAACAGCGCAAACCGGCATCACATTGCACGAAAATCTCCAAACTAGTGTACTGTACATCAAACACAGTGGCTGCGGCGACGCGGGGACCTCCGTATATCCGCCATGTTGCACAGTGTAGCCAGACGCGGTCAGTTTTCGCAGCGCCCCCTGCAGTTCATTTGAGTTGCGAATATCTGTAACATGGGCGTCTCTATAGTTCTACCCGACATCACCCTATTGAAAAATTTGTACGCGAATTGTGCGAGAAATGTGCGAGATGTATGCATATCGCACAGATTTGACGAGAAGTGTGCGATGTGCTACGCACATTCAACGAGATATCGTAGAAAATGTGCGAGATCTGTACGCATGAGCTGCGTAGACTTCACAAAGTGTGCGAGATCTATGCGAGGTGCTACGCGAATGCATGTGCGAGATGTACGCATGTGCGAGATGTGTGCGATGTGCTGCGCCAGCCTAACGAGATTCTGTACGAGGTGTGCGAGATAGCGTGTGATGTGTACGCACTGTAGTCATGTAAGCAACGAGATCTTGGCCGATGACTACGAATTGCATACAAAGTGCATCCACCTAAGTCGTAGTGTATACAAAAGCTCGTGAATGACAGCAAGATTTTATGATGAATCGTTTGTAGCACATGCAAGGACATAATCAATGTGCTGTATGACGACGTCGAACCATTGTGCCACATATAGCAGCATAAACTGCAGAATGAATAAGAGCGCCAGTGTTGAATTTCTGCAATTTTATATAATGGACACACACATCTCCATCAAAGCTCATGTCAGTCCTAATGATGCAATGATTTTCACTTGGGGACATATTCTCGGATAATCACTTACGACAATACTCCTGTGCCTTCGTGTGACACATTGCTCAACCAGCCAATAAGCGCGCACTGACAGTGATATAGCCAAAAGCTGTTGTCTGAGAGTACGTCCCTTGTTCAGAGTGGATCACCCGAAGCTTTTAATGCAATATAGGGTTGAGTACCTTCACAGTTTCGGAAAAAAATGCTATAGGTTTGTTTTTATGCAGAATAAAAGAAGCTGGCAATGCGATTATAGCTCACTGAAAACACATCCAACACGGACAAGTTGGCAAATGATTTTATTGCATGCGGTTTGATCAGTAACAGAAGATGCACGCGCTTTGTCACAGCCTGATCATATTGCTTGCGTCAGAGCTGTCAGTCAGAGGTAGCAATGCAGAAATTTCAAGCTGCACATTTTCCAAACAGCTAAGTGTGCCCCCCCCCCCCCCATAAGACGAGTAATTCACGAAGAAAGTTGGGTTAGTTGGTGTTGAATCAGTTGATGTGACTAGTGCGCACAACGGGAAAAAAGGTGGGACAGGACAGAGCCCTCTCTCGTATCCCACCTTTTTTCCGTTAGTCTTGTTCGCGTTAGTAATTATGTCACAGCCCCCACAAGACTATCAAATCTGCTAGTCACTTTTTATTGCCCATATTTTAAGAGGTTGTTAGTGCCTGTTTATGCCAAACTGTAGCAGGCAGGCATAAACTGGCCATGCATGCCCACATGTAAAAAATAAAAAGAACCACAAACTCAGTGTAAATAAATTGGTGAATAAATAGCCAAAATAGCAGCCAAAATCTATCGCACTTTGACAGAAAAAAATAACGAAATTACATAACCATCAATCACTAATGCTGTCATACGATCAGCACATTTTGCCCAATTGCTGCTTGAAAAATTATTTGCACTAAGTCTTTCACAACTTGTGCACTGTATGCTGAGAGAGCTTGACGTAGTAAAAAAACCTCGTATTTGCCGCGCAACAGCGGCAAATACGAGTTTAGCGTGGCAACGGAGCATTATCTGTGTATATACTACACAAAACTGAATTTGAAATTAACGGAGAAATAACTAAGTAGTTCGTGCAGTGATGGTTCAGAGCAAGGCAACGCTTTGCGATTCGTTAAAAGCTGACCTCGAAACGACCAAAATGTCAATGTCCCTACATTCAAGCAGGGTCGTTAAATGACGAACATGCAGCATATCCTGGCGTTCGCGCACGCCGGAAACAAACTAAAAAACACTTTTGCAAATCGCTGACACAATAACGACGCATATCAGACACGCGCACGCACGCACACACACACACACACACACACACACACACACACGCACGCACAGAACACAAGCAGTGTCCGAAAGCACTCGCGACAGACAGTGCGGACGTTCTCGCGCGTTGGCAAATCGAGCCGGCGTGGCAGCAGCGTCCGATGCACAGACGGCACTCTTCATGAACTATACACATCCGCAAAACGGCACACAAGCCAGAACAAAGTGCGTCGACGACGCCACTCGACACCAAATGCGTGGTCGATACCGCCGCATAAAACACCAACACCTCGTAGAATTCACAAACCAAACCACGATATGCTGCGATTTAACGGCCCTGACCGGTTGATACGGCTGCTCCGCAGGTTGCTGTCCTCGATGTTGAAAGAAACGTTGTTGAAACACGCCGCATCACTCGCATAACATGTGAATACCAGCCGCCACCATCGATGCGATCACGATTACCATGGAGCACAGTGCCGATACAGTGGTGCCGAGGAGCCAGAGACCAACGTTGCCTGAGACGACAAAACGATAGACGACAATGTAAACAATATGGCCGCCATGACGTTTATCCGGCTCTTGCAAAGCTTCCGGTGCCTCTATCTTGACGAAATGACAGCATTTTCCCGTGTTCGGCTGTCAAAATGTTACCAGTCTAGAAACGTTGGGCTGTCGGTATGTGAGCGCAGCATGAATATTTTCCTTGCGGACGGTCGATGTGGTAGTTTAATCATATTTACGCTTTGCCGAGAGAAAATGTGCTCTTTTTTGTGCGCATCAGCGATTGCTGAGCCCCTGGGCCTGTGCAACGCTGCTAGCTAGCTGTATCTCTCGTGCGGTGCGGCGTTGTTGGTTATCGTAGTTCGGTCCATTCGTGCTCTTTGTTCCCGGCTCATTAGCAGCCTCTGGTACTCTCGCCGATCTCGCAGCGGTTCACAGTGCACGGAAGAATGTGTTGGAAATTGTACTATTACGTTCATCCACAATTTAACAGTGTTTATGCCGGAAGGACAGTTCGTGCAGTCGATGCCGCCGGACCTGACACGAAGGAGCGTTTTCCGAGTATGTCTCGAAAGGTAAGTCCGGCGCTTGGCGCATTTTTATAGTTCGTGTAGTGTGCCTTGTTAGGCGGAGCACAAGATTATTAGTACAGCGACATAAATTATAAAAGTGATTTCCTAATGTTTGTTATTAATGCCGTAGTACACATTTAGCAAAACGTTTTATGAAAATTACCCTCAGACAAGTATAGGATGTTGCCAAGAGCTCATATATTGTTTCTTTGCTTTCTGTTATGAAATACACTAGCGCCGAGTATCGTTTAGTCTGAACGGGCACAAAAATTGATGCCGCGAATGTCACTCCTTCTGTACGTAATTTCTCAGCAAGAAATGGTATATGTGGTGAAGTACGTTGACGTGTTGTCTTCACAGCTAACATCTGCGCGAGACGGCACCGGATTGCTCTGTCTGACTCACGAGCACATTTTAGCTTGTATGCAAAATTTTCTGCTTATATATTGTCAAGACAACCTGTGTTTCTTGTGTTGAGTGTTCTGTATGTCTTCGTCCATTTGACAGGTTAAATAACTGCCCGTGATGTCAGAATGAGATATTTGCACAACCATGTAGCTGGCTGAGGTGTTTTCACAATTTAACGCGGTGTTGTTAAAGCACAAGTTTGCAGTTTCAGCAGTAATTGCAATAAACTGAACATTTCTTATTGTTTAGGGATGTCACGATTTCGTGAGACGGATGCAATCTCTGCACCACATGGGAGCCTGTGGCAAAATGCAGTCTGAGCAGCCCGACAAGGAATCTGATCTGCTTGCTTTGACAAGGTGTGTACAAAACAGTCACTGCCACTTATGAGTTCTAGGTTCTGTTGGTATAATTCGTACGTGCCATCGGTCCTGAATCTTTTGGTGAGATTTACGAATTTGGACTCGTTCTGCAATTTTACTATTGTTGCATTGAGTTATGAGAATGAAATTCTATTGGGAATATGTTGTAAGAATCTTGAAAAATGGGGTGGTATGAGATTACAAAATTGCATCTAAAACAATAAATTGTGATGGCACTTGTGCTGCTTTATTAGCAATGCAAAATCCCTAACGAGTATACCAGAGGGGCACTTCCTACCAAGCCCGATTCAGAACAAAATTAGCTACTGCAATTGGCTTCCTCGCGCAGCTTGCACAAAAGAGCTAATCACAAGTGAGAAATTCGATCCGGATTGGGCTTGATCGCAATGAAAAGTGCACTGTATGACACCCGTATTAGACGAGCTTATTGAGATAAGGTCGTAAAGCCGGCTAAATCGGCAACAGCAAAAGCACTGAAAAAAGCACACTGGTATAAAAACAATGTTGTCAGTTTCTGCTGTTCCAAGTTAATGGTTAATGAATGTGTCTCTATTGAACAATGTAGGCGCTGAGAGAAAACTTTAAGAAAATACATGCTGACTTTCCAACACAGCATTGTGTCTAGGATTTTTGCAAAATATTAAGTTCACAGGCTGGCAGGTTTGGCATAACGTACAACACTTTTGCTTTAGATGCCATATTCATAACTTCCAGTTTCGACATAATATTCGAGTACTACTTGAACTGTATATTTTAAAATATCGCCTACCTTCAGTTTAATCAATATACCTAAGTAACCTCCTCTGAGTCAAGTATAATTGGGGGCTTGAGTAGATATGCATGATATGCTACTTACTGACTGTATAGTGACGTATTTTTTTAGGAACTGTGTTTTGAGGCACACATATCCTTTTATGTCTTGTTATGAGTTGCCCGACGAAAGCAGAAGGGCATTGCAAGTTATTGCATATATTACTGCACTTAATTCCTTACATACATGCCTGCACAGATTCTGTGTTCCTAGATTTATTTCTCTAAGTAGTCAAAAATCATGTATTACACTTTTTTTTCTCTTTTTTTTGAGGGGGGGGGGGGCTGTTCATTGATTCCCATTCCTAAAGGGACGTTGCAAGAAAAAACCACGAAAGGTGGCTTGAAAGTGTTTGAATTTTCTGTTTAACCTCTTATTATTTATTCTTCTAAAGCACTACCAGCATGAACACGTTTCTGTTCACTTTTATAAGCTAGCTGCCAGATAAGAAACCACAGTGTGAAAGAGTATTTTTTTTTACTTGTTTTATTGTATGTTCTTTATTTGGCTCACAATGTTCTACCTACCACCTTATGCAGTACTCCAGCTGGAGCCTATGAGGTATGTTTATAAATGAATAAGTAAATTCCTGAAGCTTGCAACAAACCATGAAGCATAACATTTAAATGTAGTCAGTTCATAATACATCCCTAGAGCAGCATAGCATCAAGCTTGAAGCTGATCTCTGATGTCCCATAAATTGCAGGTTTGATAATGTGGTATCACAAACTGCTGGTTACGCATGTCAGTCAGCCTGGTGCAGTGGTCGCAGGTGAGAGTGTAACCGAAAGCTGGGTATGCTTTGCCCTTCCGCATTTGACATGGGAGGGAGCTTCAACTCTGCTATTGCTTCTCTTATAGTTGGGACCATCTCTCTCACCTTCTCCTTATTATTGTCAACTTGCTAATATGCACTTCTACAAGCTTAGTTATTATGTTGACTGCTGAACTTGGATGATGTGCGTTTCAATAGTTAGTGGGACCCCCAAAACCATGCTGTACTTTGTGTGCATTTCAAATGGTCAATTTGAAATATGCGATTGTCTGACATTCTCAGGGAAACAAGGTTTTTGTTCTGAATAAGGCATAGGCTGCTTCCCGAAAGAGTACCAGAAACAATACTTTCTCACCTAACAAAAGTGTTTAGGCACGCCGTGCTCAGGCCATGCTGACCTACAATAATTAGATCACAATGTGCTATATCGACCATTACATGTTATTAAAAGTGGCAGACAAAAGTCATAATGCACTTGAATTTCACTGTTAAAATGTGTGTGGCTACCTAACATTTAGCCTTAGCCCCTTTGGCGCAGACACCATTAGTGCAAAAGTGGCGTATGTCATTACCAAGCTTTTGGGATAAGTACAGACTGAATAAGCACTTGTCAAGATTTTGAGTAGTACTATAACCTGAGACCCGCCCAAAGTGTGATTTTATTTTTATTTTTTCATTTAGACCATGGAGTCACACTTCTCTTAAGCCTGTGCAGATACGTCACGCTAGGCGAGCCCCATTTATTTCTCCCTTTACAGTGAATCCTGTTTTTCAGTTTCATGTTGCATGACACACAAAGGCACTTTAAGCAAGGCCAAAAATAAGTGGTTTGAATGTGTACAAAATGACTCCGGACACATTTTTTTGTTTGGAGACAGTTTAGACGCATCATGTATTCTTTCTTTTTGTGTTAGTTTTGTGATGAGAGGTTATTTATTGCAAAAAGAAAATGAAGGTTAAAGTGGCATTTCCTGCCAAATTTTGTGGCGAAACATCGTACGTTGGAGGACATCATGCATTCCAGAGTATTTTCGTATATTTTGGCTGTTGCGGTTCAGTACACTTGCTCCAAAATTGCTAAGTTCAGTTCTTGCCTCTTTTAGAATGCAATATAGTCAGTTTTTGCCAAAAACAAATTAACTAGGCCTTAGCAGACAGCCAGCAGGTGTGGGAACTTTATTGTGGTTTCACCACCTGTACATCGTTCTTGTGTATTTTCTAGCTTATCAAGCCTCTACTTTTGGATAACTGCAGTCTTTCTGGGTTTGCGGAAGAGTAATTCAATAATGCATCTCAAATAATTATTTTTCCCTTAAGTGTCCCTTTAAAGTTTTGTCTGATTGATGTGGCATGAGACAACACTGCCCGAAAGTTATCTTGCATGTCAGCAGTTGTGTTGCCATGTAATCACCAGTATTGTCTTTGAGGTGCTCAGAGATGTCACTGCACTTACTCTTCATTACCCAAGTCCCTAAGAAGCCATAAAGAGGATCTGAAATGTCCTGCAATAAGTTATATAAGACTGTATTCACTGGGGCTCTGTTAAATGCTTGCAGTAGAAAAGCACTGTCTGATGATGATGATGATGATAAGTGGTTCTTGAGGGAAAGGGAAAGGTTGGCGCTATCTTCTGCAGCCCTTAAGGGAGCACGGCTCAGCTCCAAAACATGCATAGTGTGTTGGGAATTTGTCAACGATCCTTTTTACCTCAACAGTCATGGAAATATTGATTTACCGTGTTCACCGGCAGATTTATATCAAGCCTGATCTCTGTAGCTGACTAGGTTTTTTATTACACAAAAATAATACCACCTTTTCACAGTACTGAAGCACCAGTTTGCAAAAATAATAGAATAAGTTTAACTCTATTTTTTGTAAAAGCAAGCTGTTGTCTTACACAGCAACTTCAGTGAGTTTTTTAAGCGCGGCAGGCTTAGGATGTTGGTTGAAAATTAAGTTGCTTAAAGACGTGTTGCATCGGAGAGCATGTTTTCTTTTATCTATTGTAGCATTATCTGATCTCTTATGTTCCTTTCCATGCTATTCACAGTGCACACTTTCTAAGGAGATAAGGGACACACAGAGTGTGAAAGAGGACAGTTATTTTTCACTGTCGGCCTGTCGCTTATTCTTTTGGCATGTGTGTGCCATGAACACCATCAAAATGAACTGTTACCAACTTGCCCAAGCTTCAGCTCTTGCGCTTGGTGTTTTTGTCTACAAAATGTCCATATGGCAGTAGTAGTGTTGCTGATATTTGTGTGTATGAAAAGGGGATGCTTACTTGATTGCAAAACAATTTGATTGGTTCTACACATGGTACTGAACTTACCAATGTCCATTTTAAAGGTGGGATTAGGTAGGAAGCTATTGTGGTACTGTTTAAAGTGCCCTTGTGCAGATGCAGAAGCTTGTCTTCTGTTGACAAAAATTGGGCTCAAGCCGTAGGAGGATAGTTGTCAAAGTGTAATGAAAGCCTCCTGGTAGACATGCTGAGTTATGCTGCTGGGGACACTTATTGGTTAGCCCTATTGGGTAATGCTGCTAGGCTTATGGGTGCTATAACATTGCAGTGCCTGCAGAATGCATGTCGTGCTATGGTATCAGAATTGGCCCACCAAGTGACCACCTTTGCTTACACTATGTGGCTTTCTGGCCTACTTTACTTAACCTGACTGCCACCTATACACAAGGAGGAGGAGGGAGGCAAAAAAAAGGGATCTTCAATTAATTTTCTTGCATAGATTCATGCATCATATTTTTCTTATAGTGCAGGATTTGTTACTCAAAGTGAAGCTTGCTATATGGAGAATATCTACATTTTTTCATATGTATATATCGAACAAGGATTGATTTGTTCACGGTGTCACTTTTTATATTATACTCACGTGACACTAAGCCCACTTGTATTTATGCAGGTATGGCTGGGCCTGCAGAGAAAGTGTAAGCAGACTGTGCTGTGTTGCTGATCAGTGCTGATCTCCACGCCTGAGTTGGTCCCCCAACATCCAGGCACCAGCGTGCTTTGCTTCATCATTGACAAGGTAATATGATATGGAGAGCTTGCACCTGGATATCAGTTTTGAGCTTGACTTTTGAGAAATATGTTGAGATAGAAGACACAAGGGTTGGCCTTGGTGATACACATGTGTGTTTTTTTAAAGTGCTCTTTTTGAAATATTCTTCATGGACCTATTTTCAGCAAATGTTTACATTCCTTAATTGCAAACTGCCATGGAGCTGGTTTATGCCTTAAACTAGCACTCTTTCACCAAGAAAAAGCCTTATTTAGCATAAAATTCATAGGAAAGGCAAGGAGGTGACAGGACAGAACACTACTAACATTATCCAATTTTACTGCTTGCACAGCAATATAAAGCGAGAGTTGAAGGGACGAGGTTTGGGGTTTGTGTTCGTTGGTTCTATGGGTTTTGGAGCCCCACACAGCTTCTTTGCTAGGCAGACAAGCTTGTGGGATGTGCTTCTGAAATTTGTACAGCACACTGACGGTGCAGGGGGGGTGCGGGCCTCATCTTCGGAAGGAAGTGCACTGACGGCACCATTCATGGCGCAGATGACTCTCATAGAGTCAGGCAAGGCACCAGTGTTGATGTTTGTTCCCTTGCCCAAAACAGCATGTTTAGGTTCAGTGTAGTTCTAAGAAGACAAGTTAAACATTACTTTCATGGTTTGAGTGGCCGCATTTTTCTTAGAGCACTGAATTTCTTTTCTTGCAACTGCCTGCCCTGGTGTTTCCTTAGCGTCGGCATGAAGTTGGCATGGAGTTACGCATCCGGGAACTCGTGAACAATGACCCTGTAGTTGACACCTTGCGAAGAATACATCGGCTTCCAAGCCCTTCATTTTCTGTTGGCATACATTTACTTGTACTGTTAGCAATTTCTTCTCGGCTTGCTGAATTATCCTGAGGCCCCACACTGACACTACTGATGTCTTCAATTGAAGACTTTTCAGGATAAGACTCCTGGCTTTGCAAGTGTGGTTTAAAAAAAGGTGGCACTTACAGGTGGCTATTCAAGACCTGAGTGAAATGAACCGGCAAGTCTTGGTTACATCTTGTGTGTAGTCCTGTTGGAGTTAAACGTTTTACGAAAAATTGTGTCGTCACTAACACGATGATAAGCACTTGGTCATTCACCACAACTTCATAGTCGTTACCTGGCTAAATGAATTTTCGTCGAACCCTTGATAATACCTTCTACAGAACTTATGTACAAAACATTGTTACCAAGACTTACTGGTTCGTCTCACTCGCGTCCAGAATAGAAATCTGTAAGTGCCACCGTCCTGCAAAGAACCTTATCCTGAAAAGTCTACACTTGAAAGCATCGGTAGTGTCAGCGTGGGGCCTCGAGATAATTCGGCCAGCTGGGAAGAAATTACTGGCAGCAAGAGTTCAAGAGTGCTGACAGAAAATCAAGAGCGTGTGAACTAGAGCAGACCATTATTCGGGTCTTCTGGGACATACAGCTGAATGTCAACTTCACAGCGAGACTAACGGACCACCTGTGCGGGCAGTCACAAGAAAGCTTGATGTATTATAACCAAAACAGCCTGTTCAAACCAGGAAGTTATCTTGAGCTTGTCTTCCTACAAGCCCACTAAACCTGAAACTGCCATTCTGCGCAAAAGACAACTTCAACACTGGCACTTCACCCAACACTGACAAAAGTAAGCTGCATCGTGTAACGTGCCCGCAGTAAGCTCTTTCTGAAGCAGAAGGGCCCACGAGCTTACCTTCCATGGTGTAATTCAGGAACCTGTCTCGGCTCCAGAAAGGGAGCTTTTTTGGCTTGGCTTGGGTCAATGACCATAAAATTATCATTACCAAACAGAACGCATTAACAGTTGCAGACTCAGGGTAATGTTTTACTTGCTTGATTTTGTGGACAAAAACTGATGAAAGCGTGCCTAATGTGACTAGTTATCCTGTCCAGGAGTCCGTGATTTCAAGGAGTTTGACAACCATTTCATTGGCTAACAATCGCAAAGCATACTTGTGTTGTCATTTGAAACAAAACCACGCACTTTAAGGAACGGTGAAAATTTCTTTAGGTGTGGGGAGCACCTGCACTGCATATATAATTTTGGTTAAAAAGAAAGTAAGGCGGAATGGGCCATATAAAATTAATGACAATAATTTTGGTATAAGTAGATTTTTGCTCAAACCATCTGAAAGTTTCTTGTTTTAGAAAGTATTAAATTTTGTTAAACGTAGCTGCTGTCAGATGATTCTATATAAGCATTTGGCCTTATGCAGTACTATTTGCTTTAAATAAAATTTTTGGGTTTTATTTGTCAAAACCTCAATATGATTGCTGAACGACATATTGTAGGGCAAAGGCGCAAATACACAGATGATATACGAAAACATGTCACAGGTGCTGCTAATAACTTAATTCGAAACACAACAGGATACTGTATATATACTCTTCCAAATGCACAGGCGCACTAGCCACTTCGGGAAGACAACAGAGGGCGATTATTCGTGCTAACACAATCATTTTGAAGATCTAAAGAAAGCAAGTTCCGCGTCGTACAAAACAACAGAGGTCTGACTTACACAAGCACTACTTTTTTATGTAAAACGCTTTGAGTAGCTTACATGCAATTTTATCTTTACTTCTGCCTGGGATCTTCACATCATAAAATCTCGCACGACAAGGGCAGGCTTTTCTTTTTGCTGATAGATGCGCATTCAAGTCTGTCGTCATGTTTTTAGCATGCTCCCTCATTCAATCATTGATGCAGCAGCCAGTTTGTCCAACATAGGACTTTCCACAAGGCAGTGGGATTTCATAAACCACACCGGGACCACATTGCCCGTAAGGTGTTACATGTTGTACTTGGCAGCTTACCTTAGATCTGCCCATTATGCGGGGACACGTTCGGGCCAGCCTATTGGGAACAGAGAACAATAGAGGCACTCCATGCCTGTTCGCCACTTTCTTTAAATTGTGGCTCAACTTATGCACATACGGTACAACTTGCGTTCTTGGGCCACTCGGCTCACCAGCTCTGGCCTCATTCACCAGTGTGCCCGCTTTTGTAGTGTTCTCTTTTCCCAATATGCTGGCCCAACTGTGTCCCCACATAATTGGCAGATCTAAGGTAGGCTGCCAAGTACAACACGTCACACCTTACTGGCGATGTGCTACCAGAGGGGTTTATGAAATCCCACTGTCTTGTGGAAAGTCCTATGTAGGACAAACTGGCCGCTGCATCAATGATCGAATCATGGAGCATGCTAACAACACGACGAAATACTTGAATGCGCATCTTTCAGCACAATGTAAAGCCTGTCCTTGTCGTGCGAGATTTCATGATGGGAAGATCCTGGGCAGAACTAAAGATAAAACAGTACGTGAGCTGTTGGAAGCATTTTACATAAAAGAAAAAAAGTAGTGCTTGTGAAAGTTGACCTACCGTATTTATTCGAATCTAGGCCGATAGTTTTTTTCAAATAATCACATACGAAACTCTAGGGTCGGCTTAGATTCGAGGATTTTAAAAAGCGCGCCAGTTTTTTACTGGAACTGATAAATATGGTGCATAGTTAGCGCCATCTAGAAAAGTCAGTATCGCAGCCGCTACTAGCCGCGCCAGTAGCCAGCTGAAGTACACGAGCGACGTCGCCATTTTGACCTGCGTCGTATCGGTAGTATCGGTATGGTGCAGCATCGGCGCGCGGTGTGGCGTTATCGTAATGGCACTAAATGGGCGATGCCACTATAGTGCCGCTTTCTAAACGAATACTGTATTTACTCGAATCTAACGCGCGCTTTCAATACGACCCTAAATCTGCGTCGGCATTTCAAAATGGCCGCCTCGCACGCGCGTCGTGCCTAGCTACCGTAGCATGCGGAAGCTTCCTCCATGTGCTGCAGTACACGTGCTTAGGCAATAGTCTACCGTCTGTCTTCACGTTCTCAGCGTCTGCTCGATCTATCAGCATGAAGTACCGAGTTCATCATGATGCCGCATTTAAAAGGAACGTGATATCTGTGCGGAGACGGACGGAAATCGGGCCGCATCACGGGCGTTCGGAGAATCCGAAACTTGCGAGCGGGACTGGCGCAAACAGAAGGAGAGGATTTTCGCCAGCAAAGCAATGCGGAACGGTTTCAGTGGACCGAAGCAGGACGTAATCTGCGACGATCCACTCCGGCGATACGATCAGGCTTGGCCCTATCTTGAAAGCAATCTGCGACTGGTAAAGTCCGCCGCGCGCCGTGTTTTCGCCGTGTTGAAGCGAGAGGCATGCTAGCACGAAGGCGCGCTTCGTCTCCAGCGTTTTGACAGTTCGTTTCCGCGGTCAACGAGCGAGGTGTGTTCATGTTTGCTTGAGCGCGCGTGACACCGTGCTTGTTAATAGCGGTCTACTAATTTTCTACCGCATTCGATGCATCGCCTTTCGGGCGAAACTGCGACTGTTTTTATTCATCGCAACATCAGTGCATCGGGAGGAAATCTATTTTTCCAAATTTTTCCTCACGGAAAACGGGTGCGCGTTACAATCGAGGAAGCGTGAGAATCGAGTAAATACGGTAGTTGTGCTAGCCGTAGAAGCATCGTCAAACGTTCAAACCGGGCGGAACTTCGCCATCGGTCTGTCGTTGGAGGGGGCCACGGGAGATGGTTTTTTCGTGCGCCGCAACATGCGCTCCTTCCAAAAATGCAGCATCTCTAATGCGCTGGATGGTACTGAATATAGCGCACTGTTTGAAGATGTCAGCAGTAAGGAAGATAGCGACGAGGCTAGCAGCGATGGTGACATAGAATGAGCTCAGCATGTTCAAATTTAATAAATGCTGTTTCATTTTGCGAATGCTGTCCTCGCTTTTTCGTTCGGCCTACATTCGAGGTAAGTTTTTTTTTTTTCGGACTTTGAACTTTTGGGGGGTCGGCTTAGAATCGGAGTCGGCCTAGATTCGAGTAATTACGGTATATTGTTTTCATGATGTGGAACTTGCTTTCTTTAGATCTTCAAAATGATCGTGTTAGCCCTGATAATCACCCTCTGTGCTCTGCCCGAAGTAGCTGGTGCGCCTGCGCGTTGTGAGGAGTACATATACTGTATCTCGCTGTGCTTCAAATAAAGTTGTTAGTAGCGCCTGTGACGTGTGTCTGTGTATCTTCTGTGTATTTGTGCCTTTGCGCTATGTCGTTCAGCAAACAGCAACTTGCCTAACACCAAGTCCTTCTGCACAATATGATTATGGGGGACACTGTAGTGGGGAACTCTGGATTAACTTTGAACACCGGGGGTATGTGCCCAATGCACCTTATGGGGGTGTTGTTGCACTTTGTTGCCATCAAAATGTGGCCGTTGTGCATGGTATTTTATCCTGCGCCATTCGGCTTAGCAGTGCAATGCCAAAGCCACTACGCCACCACGATTTTTAGTTTTGCTGGTAGAATAGCAGTTTCCAAGTAATTTAATTAGCTCGACCTGTTGATGCTGCTCTCTAAAAGTAGATTTTATGCATGTTACTTATGTTGCTTCAGTACTACTAATTATTATTACTCAAGTAATGCCTTTTTTACTGTAATAACACTTGTTTCAGTGATCTGCTAATGTAACAGGTTATTCTACGACACTATAATGCACATTTCCTTAGGAGTCATAAGCATTGCAGGAAACCACTTATTTTTAATAAATTTTGTTCAGTATCGCATGTTCTGAATGCTAAAGCATTCTTACCTGTGTGAATGTCAGCTAAACTGCTTTTGCCTATGTGTTATCTTATTGCATGTGTGAAAAAAAAACTGTTGGCTTTTGTTTACTTTTTCAGGTGCGCGGCAATCTCTCACTCAAGCAACACATTCCAGTGGTCTTCTGTCAACAGACTGGGTGTATTCAAGTACCATTACAAGGTCCAATAAACAACGCTTGCGAGATGTGTGACGTGCTCTTGCTTAAAATCGGAGGACTTCACTATTAATGTAAGCTTGAATAGGTGTGCTGAAGAACCTGTGTAACGTGTACTTGTTTATTAACAAGTACAAACCATTACCTCACCTGACTTTTTTTTTCACCTCAACATAACTCTTTACTGTAGATTTCTGAACAAACCATTACAGCAACACAACACTGCAGTAAGGTCAGCACAAGTGTTCATGCATGAACACTTGTATTTACAAGAATTGTATTTGCATTATTATACTAAATATGAATATGAGGTGCGTATCTTTTTCAGGGTGCATACTCTCGCAGGTTGTACAAGCTCGTCATTTTGTACGCACTCAGCTCGTAGAAACGAACTCGTTCATAATGTACGAGAATCTCGTTCAGTGACAAGAACGCGATCTCGTACACGTGTGCGAGAAATGTACGCGATGATTGCTGCGTAGACTGTACGAGGTTCTCGTAGACTCAACGAGTTCTCGCAGACTGAACGAGTTTCTCGCACAGTCTACGGAGCAATAATCGCGTACACTATTTCTCGTACATTCTCGTTCACATTTTTTTCAATAGGGAAGACTCTCCAGAAGATGTGTCCTCCAACAGCTCCACGCCTGAGTGCCCTACAGCAAATGGTGATTATGCTGTTATTGCAGCTGTTTTCAATGTGCAATTTTATGTTTAGGACATTCTGAGCAAACTAGCACCAATAAAATGTCATGGTGGGCTCTCAGTGATTTTCATTATTAGGGTGCCATTGTTAATGTTTTTTTTTTCAATTTGTGGAATCGAAAACTTTGCACCACAGAAAGTTGGGCACCTTGGGTAAAAAAGAAGCGAAGAAAGCGCTCGTACGGGATTAGTTGCTGTTCGCTTTTAAATCAATTTTTGTTTATTGCAGTGCTTTCCTGTGTGTCAGCTGCAAGGTCTTCATCAAAGAAATACAAGCAAACTATTCGACGTCTGCAAGCCAAAGTAGCAGCACAGCGGAAAACTATCAAAAGACTGCTGAGGCAGCCTCACCGAGCACCGTCATCGACTTCAAAGGCCCTTGGCATTATCCGACCGCACGTCACCGAGGAGGTTTTTAAACTTCTTTCTGCACATGTTCGCTTGAGGCCCAAAGGCAAGGGCAAGCGGTTTCCCGTGTGGTTCAAGAAATTTGCTCTTCACTTAAACTTCCGTGGTCCGCGAGCATACCGATTTCTGGCTCCATATTTTTCTTTGCCCTCCCGGCGTTCATTAAGGAGGTGGCTAGCCAATGTAAAGATGACTCCAGGCACAATTCCAGGAATCATTTCTTCCATTGCAACAAATACTCAAGCTTGGAATGAACGGGACCGAGTGTGTGCTTTAGTTTTCGATGAAATAGCACTCAAAAAGAATTTGTGTTATGATGCTGCACGGGACATTGTCCAGGGTTTTACAGATGATGGCACTGATCGCACTTCAACCATTGCTGATCGAGCAATGGTAGTTCTTCTTGTTGGTGTTTCGAAAAAGTGGGTTCAACCGGTTGCTTTTACTATAGGGCACACATCAACACCATCATCTGTTATGCATAACCTGCTGGTGTCACTCATTGTGGAGCTTAGGAGCATTAACATTGCAGTGAAAGCAGTCATTTGTGACCAAGGCAGTTCAAATGTAAGTCTCGCTAACCAACTAAGAGTGACTGTAGCAAAGCCTTTTTTTGAAGTTAATGGTGAGCGGGTATATTTCATCTTTGATATTCCACATTTAATTAAAACAACGCGCAATAATGTGCAAGCACACAAGTTATATATTGGGGATGACATCGTTGACTGGTCCCACATTGTAAGCCTTTACCAATCCTCACATGAGTTGCGGTTGCGATTGGCTCCAAAGCTGACTGAAAGGCACATTCATCAGAAACCTTTTTCTAATATGAAGGTCAGCAGAGCAACGCAGGTCCTCAGTGCATCAGTTTCGATTGCTATCACGGGATTGGTGTATGCGAAAGTGCTGCCTGCCTCGGCCATCACTACAGCACAATTTTGTGATCGTATGGACGGGATTTTCGATGCCTTGAACAGCTCGAGTAAAAAGAAAACTTCGCAAAAGCTCCGGCATGCAATCGTGAAAGAGGATTCAGAGCTGATTGACTTCCTTCGAGGCCAGCCTCCCTGGATTGCATCATGGACGTTTGATGGCAGGCGTCAACCACAAACCGTCGTTGGTTGGCAAATCACAATTCAGGCTATTTGTCAACTGTGGGACGACCTCTCCAAAAATTACAATTTTGAATACCTGCTAACACGCAGACTTCAACAGGATCCTCTGAAGAACATATTTGGCCACATAAGGCAAAAGCAAGGTTGCAACACCAACCCCAATGTAGCACAATTTATTTGTGGCCTGAAGCACATCTGCATAAGAAAACTCTTCAAACTGTCAGAATACGGAAATGTCGAGGATGATGAATGTGACCTCCTTCAGGAGCTCTCGCCATTCTCCCTCGCTAGTGCGTCTCTTGTGGATAATGAGGAGTGTGCACAGCCACAGCCTGACGACTTTCCCGCTCTAGACGATCTCTCTGAACTTGCGACCAACATTCACTCCCATATTATTGATGACTCCGCTACATATTATATAGCTGGTTTTCTCATCAAATACTTTCTTCGGAATGCACGTGATACTTGCAGTTGCCCACAGATATTGATAGACGACCGCGAGACACTAAAGGGGACCCATCAGTATTTCACAATGCTCAAAGCATACCACGTCCCCCTCAAACTTTTCGGAAATCTAACTGTGCCATCGGAAGCAGCTTTTGAATACGTACAACTTAAATGTCACTTTCTTGCCATTATTGAGGCCACTGCACATCACCTGAAAGTGTCTGATGTTTTGTATCACCATCTCTCAAGTGTTGGCGATTTTCATTTCTGCTCTGCTGGGTGTCGCGAGAAGTTTCTGAAAATGTTTTGCCGGGTTCGTTTATGTTGGCATGTGCGTTTTGTGAACCGAAACTTAGATAGGGTTAGGTTCCAGTCTTCAATTTCAGGTATACAGCTTGACAAGTTCAAAGCTTAGCAATTAGCGGCTGATTTACACAAAAGCATTCAAGTTGAACCGAATCCTGCAATAGCTTTGTTATAGTCATTACTTCGTTACATCAGACCTCATTATGGCCCTCTATCAAGTTCAACGGGACTAACCACTCCTTCGTTATGTCCATTCTTTTGTTTACCCACTATGAAGAGTATGACCTTAAAAAGAAATTACGCTTGGTAGCCTCTCTGTATTTTTGTAGCATATGCGGGCGAACTCTGCACGTTAGTGTGGGTCGTCGGTCACTATGTGCCCTTTATCTCTCCAGCTCAAGTAATATAACGATAGCAAAAGCGCATGTTGAAATATATTCAAGCGGGTAAGGAACACAGTATGAAGTGGGCATGGTTCACATTTTCATGCCTTTCGTATATTAGCTTCTCGTCCACCTCCTCACCACGCCCATCAAAACTTTTCATAAGATTGTCCAAAACTGCAGCTGTTGATGGGGTTGCGGACGCTGCCCCTTTATTATCATAGCTTGTGAGTCATAGCGCACTGTGTACAGCCTTTGTGAAAAATAATGACAGTGTTAACGCACTGTGTACAGCCTTTGTGAAAAATAATGACAGTGATAAGGCACTATGTACAGCCTTTGTGAAAAACAATGAGAGTGATAACGCAATATGTACAGCCTTTGTAAAAAATGATGACAGTGATAACGCACTGTGTACAGTATTTGTGAAAAACAATGACAGTGATAATGCACTTTGTGCAGCCTTTTTGAAAAATAATGAGCGAAAGTGGTTTTCTTCGGCTGTTAGCCCTCTGATACCGCTTTGTAGCACCAATTAAGGTCCACAATTTTGGATAAGTGATGACTACCATCTATTTCAACTTGGAAGCGTCACAGCAACGCCCAGACGCAAGTAACTTGGGCTCTAAGTTTTTGATGAGAGCGACACATAAGAGGCAACAGGTCTGCAAGTGTTGTAGCATAAAGTCTGTCTTTCACATTGTGGGCAAGCTGCCCTACCTTTCCGAGGACGAACAGGCAACGTTGAAGCATCAAGTTCGCTTTTTTTTCTCATTTTGGGCAAGTTGCTCTTAAGAACAGCCAACACACTGTATTTTTGCTTTTCTGATATATTGTGTCATGTGGTTTCTGTACGCTTTTTCTTTTCTGTGCATTACTTCTGTTAACCTGAGTCGTGACTCGGGACTTTATTGCTGTGTATACGTCACTTCTTCCTTCTTTATCAACTTTGTGCGCTGAGTTTTTGCCATAGATCCATATAGATCCTTACCCACTTGCCCAGTGCGTCATTCTTCACCAGCTTGTCGACTACTGCCAACTCTAGCGATGTGTGCGTTGTCTGTGTTCTCACTCTATTTGTTAGAATTTATTTGTAAGTCTAGATGCATTTGTTGTCTACTTTGCATTTCTGTGCGATGTTCTTCTCATTTTGTGCTTTTTATATGCTCAGCTTCTACCTTGCCTTGGAATAAAAACATTGCGGGTACTCTGTCTCTTTGATTGATAAATAGATTGACCGCTTGTTCCAAAAGAAAAGCGCGATGAATAAAGCCGTAGTGAATTATGATTACCTGCATATCTTTCTATTATAACTTAGTCGAAATAAAGATTACGTCATGACCTCAATTCGCACGCATAGCTTTGAGCTAAAACAAATAGGGAATCGCTAAATCAAAACGACAAAAAATAGCATTGCTATTTGGGCAGAGAAAAGTGGTCTGAAATCATTAACTTTCGCCATAGCCAAACGTCGGTTGCGCACAGTAATCCAAAATTCGCGCCAGTGAAACCGAAACGGGAAGCGCAGGCCAGTTGCTCTCACCAACCACCAGGTGCGCTAGAGTCGATTGGGCCGCCGGGGTCTATGGGAGTGTCCACTCTTTAACTTTTTTTTCTTTCTCTATGGCCGTAGTATACCGTCATCCGTCCGCTAGGGCCACACTGAAGTGCGCCTTGGCGCTAGCGTCGGCTGAGCGTCTGCTATACGAGAACCAATTGGAGGTATAGGAAGCTTCATCTCCTGGCCCGGATGAGAAGGTCCGAGTGGTGCGTTCTACCGACGAGCAGTCGTTGTTTGAGCAACAGCGCCGCGAACGCGCTCGGGAAAGGGCTCGTCATCAACGTGCCGATTCTAACGTGAGGGCTTCAGATCTCCAGGCGAAACCTCAGCGAAGAGCCGCGGTCTCCGACTTGCAGGAGCGCGGTGTTGAGGCCAAACGTCAGCAAAGAGCCGCCGATCCCAAGTTCCGGAAGCGGGATATTGAGCTGAAAGCTACCGAATCTATTCAGTGCTCAACTTTGCCCGCAGACTGGAAGGTGGGGAAGGTGGTCCCTCTGTTGAAATCAGGTAACCCGCATTCTCCTCTCAATTGCAGACCCATTTCACTTACCAGCGTCCCTCGCAAAATCCTTGAACACGTCATGTTTTCCAATCTTGTCTCATTTCTGGAGTCCAACTCTTTCTTCACTTCATCTCAGCATGGGTATCGCAAAAAACTACTCCTGCGAAACGCAACTAATATCGTTTATAGACAACATTTCTTCCTCTTTAGACAAATGCCAGGTCATTGACTGTATCTTTCTAGATTTGGCGAAAGCGTTTGACAGGGTGTCTCATCGCTTATTGCTTCTTAAACTTAGTACTCTTAATATTGATCCTAATATTCTGAAATGGATAGAATGTTTTCTAAACAACCGTAGCCAATTTGTAACATCTAACGATTCTGCATCCCCACACTGCGCCGCGAAGTCAGGTGTTCCTCAAGGCTCTGTCTTGGAACCATTACTATTCCTAATTTATATAAACAACCTGCCTGCCGTAATTAATAGTTCTATTAAACTTTTTGCCGACGATTGCGTTCTATACCGTGAAATAACTAATCAGCATGATAAATTTACGCTTCAGTCAGATCTAGATAACATTTCAAGGTGGTGCTCACAATGGCTAATGTTCCTAAATCCGACTAAATTCAAAATTATGTCTGTCTCGCGTTGGTCAAACTCACCCACTCTTTTCGGCTATATTATCAATGAAACCAACGTGGACTTCCTTTAAATATCTTGGAATTAATTCAGCTAAACAGTAACCTTTCGTGGCATGCGCACATTGAACACATCACTAACAATGCAAACAGATCTCTTGGCTGCGTTCGCAGGAATTTTTCTAAAGTCCCATCCCATTTGAAGTTACTGCTCCACAAAACACTAATTAGACCGAAGCTAGAGTATGCGTCATCTGTCTGGGACCCTGGTCAAAAAACATTAGCAGACACCATTGAGTCAGTTCAGAACAGGTCAGCACGTTTCATCCTATCAAACTATTCTCACACAGCTAGCGTTTCTTTAATGAAGTCAAACCTTGGCCTTGTTATTTGCAGCTTCGAAGAAAGATTTCCCGTCTCTGCCTTTTTCAAAAAATCTTTTATCAAAATAACTCACTTAAACAAAAATTTATTTCAGAACCTTCGTACATGTCGTCGCGATTTAAAGTGTTCATTCCTTTCTGTCGCACAAATGTTTTCTCCGATTCATTTCTGCCAAAAACCAGTGCCGTGTGGAACCATCTTCCCCTCTCCATCGCCTGCATCGAGGAGGCATCATCTTTCAAGTTTGCAATAACTGATCATATTTTGAGTTTATCACTATAAATACTACTAATTGTTTGACCATGTTGTTTTGTTATCGTTTATTGTACTCACCCCCTCTGTAACGCCTTTATGGGCCCTGAGGGTACTGTAAATAAATAAAATAAATAAATAAATACATAAATAAATAAATACATAAATAAAGTCAGCGTCGTCTTGTGCTCCAAGAACCCGAAAGCGGTGCCGCACGCCTCGGCATCGCTTGCGCCAACTTCCCCGGTGCGACGGCGAGGTTTCAGTGCGTGCTTCTTAACCGGAACTTCTGAGCCAGCTGCAGTGCTTGTGACGGGGTGTGGTTGGAGCACAACGTGGTACTCGTCAGTGCAATTCCTTCTGAGCAAGACCGAAGAAACACGACGAGCTTCGCTAACCACTATTTCCTCGACTTGAGAGGGGCTCCCGATTTTTTCCTTTCGAGTGTATTTTGTTTTATACATTAATTTCCTTATGATTCGTGTTACGTGACGGAGGGACGAGTTTCCTCGTTAGGTAGGCATATAAATGCTTACGCATTTAAACATATGACCACTGTACACTTTCTCGTCTAACGTTCGGCTTTATATGGCGCTTCGTGAAGTTGCCGGTGGAGAGCTGAGAGCATCTGATTTTTCACAGCGATCGTCGTCTAGACGGTCCGGTGTGGGACAAAACTCTGGATCCATATTCAGAAAAAAACAACTAGTTCTATCAAACTGTTCGTAAGAGAAGGCGCAAGCTACTCATGGTGCTTCAGTTGTATTATTCTGTTAATGTTTGCCAGAGTAGTCTACCTGTGTATTGGCAATGCTCAATTCGCTATGTGGCCACAGTAAATAATGCAACAGGCTATTATTGCTTGCTAGAAAATCGCACATATGAAATCGTTTTAAGAACAGAGCTTCACTGTTGCAATACTGCAGCTATAGCGACATTTTCCAAAAACCTTATGGAGTTGCTCTTTCGTAGCCTTTACACGAAAAGTAACATAGTAGACCAAGAGGCGATTACACAGTGGATTTTCTGCTTTATTCCGGGAACAGCACGAAACCAAAATAAACTTGATAGATTCGTCTTATTTGGTACGTATTTGTGCGTTATTATAAATATTTGCCTCATTTTGTACGTTATCGTGCACTTATTTCTTCCCAGAGTTAGCATTATAATTTAAATTTTAGCTGTTGCTATGGGATGCACTTGATGACATTGGGGCAACGACATGCTCGGGTAGGGATAAATAACATGACCCGTGTAACAAACATAATACACAGGGGGGTTAAGGAAGAAAATTGTTGCATAAGTGTAAGCCCCCGCAGTGTTATACGCTGTTGATACACAAACGAAGCTTATATATATATATATATATATATATATATATATATCACAGAAAGTTGTCTTCATAGAAGAACCACGATACATAAGGTATGGCACGTACATAGAAATCATAAAAGAGAATTAGGCGGCGCGACTTTTGTAAACGGAGTAATCATAAGACAATAAAAGGTTTGTGAACAAATAGTCTGAGTGACATAACTTTATTGCGACAAAATTTTCAGTAGTGCC
Source organism: Dermacentor silvarum (assembly GCF_013339745.2). Classification (NCBI taxonomy): domain Eukaryota; kingdom Metazoa; phylum Arthropoda; class Arachnida; order Ixodida; family Ixodidae; genus Dermacentor; species Dermacentor silvarum. The sequence goes on along the minus strand of NC_051156.1, from coordinate 54,832,826 downwards.
ACAATTACGATATTAAAATTACCCCTGACAGTCAGTGTTCTTTTACTTTTGGTGTGACTAAGGAATTGTGAGCGAAAATGTTTTTATTGGCAAGCGCAAACTGTACAAGACCAAAATTCTAAGGCCACAAGCTGTATTTGTCCAAGTCTAAATCCGCTCACTAAAATGGCATAAATGTAGACACATCCATTTTATACACAGAATCCCTTAAGCGAGTTGGTAAATAGTAATCGAATTATTGCTGAAAAGTACTCTTGGGAAATGATATTTTATTAGGAGGAACAATTTATTTATTGATTGCTTGATTGTGGTATTTCTGCATCAAGGCTTAAAAACGAATATGTTTTATCTTTATACGAGAAAAAAATGAACTTAGGCGTGCATGCGGGGAATCAATGAAAAATTAATGATATTGTTACGGAGAGTATTTAATTAACCGTGAACGGCTAGCGCTTGCCTAGTCAAGACTGCACAGAGCGCACAGGTTCCAGCAGGTTTTTCAGTCCGGCAAGAGAGCCTCTGACCCAGCCCCACTACAATGTCTTTGTCTTTGCCATTGCTCGTGACATTATCCCCGGCCGATGAAGCACCGTCCCGGTGCTTCTTGTGATCAAAATGGATTATCACAGTTGTAAAGTTTGAGGCGGGAAACATGTACGATGTCACTTCGCGGTGCGGCAGTCGATGAGGTGGATGCCTTGGGAGATATCTCATAGGTGACAGGAGTCACCTGGCGCAGCACGCGGTAGGGTCCGACGTACCGCGACATTAACTTTTCACACAGGCCGACACGACGAGATGGGAGCCCGAGAAGGACGAGAGCCCGGTGGAAAATCAGTATCCTGCTGTCGACGATCGTAGATGGCCTTTTGTGCGGTCTGCAATGATGTGAGCCGAGCGCGGGCTACTGTGCGCGCGACGAGCGCACGCGTTATGACATCTTGCGCATAGGAAGTCGTGGACGTGGATGCCGGATCAGAAGGGAGCAAGGTGTCAAGGGGTAGTAAGGGATGGCGACCAAAGAGAAGATAGAAGGGTGAGTAGCCGGCAGTTTCTTGACGCGATGAGTTGTATGCAAATGTGACGAACGGGAGCGCAACGTCCCAATCATGGTGGTCATCGGAAACGTACATGGAAAGCATGTCGGTCATTGTACGGTTTAACCGTTCGGTGAGTCCATTAGTTTGAGGGTGATATGAGGTCGTGAAGTTGTGATGAGTAGCACATGATCGAAGTAGATCGTCAACCACACGAGACAGGAAGCAGCGACCGCGACCTGTGAGTAGGTGACGTGGAGCACCATGTAGGAGGATGACGTCGTACAGTAGGAAGTCGGCTACGTGTGTGGCGCAGCTGGTCGGCCACGCTCGAGTAATTGCAAATCGAGTGGTATATTCCGTAGCGACTGCAATACATTTGTTGCCTTTCGTGGAAAGTGGAAAGGGACTCAGCAAGTCCAGGCCCACTCGATAACATGGCTCGGCTGGAACGTTAATTGGCTGAAGGAGACCAGCGGACCGATAAAGGCCCTTCCAGAAAAAGCGTCGTCGTATGCGATCATAAGTTCTGGAGACGCCTAAGTGCCCGGAAGTGGGGGCGTCATGAAACTGGATGAGGACATCCCTGCGCAGATGATGCCGGACAACGAGCAGGAGTTCTGCGCCGTCGGGGTGCATGTTGCGGCGGTAAAGAACGTTATCCTGAAGTAATAACATGTTGAGGGAAGGGTCGACAGTGCCGGATTGCAGACGATAAATAAGAGAGAGCAACGATGGATCTCCACGTTGTTCGTCGGCCACATGGGTGAAGTCTGTTATCGCCAAGACATAGGTGTCGGGGTCTGTTTCAGTGGAGTCGAGTGGTTCAACGGGATGGCGGGAGAGGCAATCGGCGTCATTGTGTAACTTGCCAGATTTGTACACTACCGAGAACGTGTACTCCTGTAATCGTAATGGCCAACGGCCGAGCCTCCCTGTGGGGTCTTTGAGTGTTGAAAGCCAGCAGAGCGCCTGATGATCTGTTCTGACCACGAATGGCCGTCCACATAGGTACGGACGGAATTTCGCGACAGCCCAGACGAGAGCTAAGCACTCCCGCTCAGTAATGGTGTAATTCTTCTCCGACTGTGACAGAAGACGACTAGCATACGCTATCACACGGTTGGCGCCGTTCTGTGTTTGGGCGAGGATAGCACCAATGCCATGGCCGCTTGCGTCAGTGCGAAGTTCTGTTCTAGCAGCCGGGTCAAAATGAGCCAGCACAGGTGGTGTAGTGAGGGCAGAAATCAACGACGCAAAGGAATACGCTTGGTCCGCGCCCCAAGAAAAGGCCGCATCCTTTTTGAGTAGGTCCATGAGGGGTCGAGCAATGTCCGCAAAGTTGAGAACAAAGCGGCGAAAGTAGGAGCAGAGCCCAAGAAAGCTGCGTACTTCTTGAGTGGACCGTGGAACTGGGAACTCGCGGATGGCACGGACCTTGTCAAGGTCTGGTTGGACACCAGTAGTGTCGACTAAGTGTCCAAGTAATTTGATCTGGCGGCGCCCGAAGGTACACTTAGACGAATAGAGCTGGAGGCCAGCCCGGCGAAAGATGTCGGGCATGGCCGACAGACGAGGGAGGTGGCTGTCAAAGCTGGGCGAGAAAACGATAACGTCGTCCAGATAACAAAGACAGGTCGACCATTTCAGACCGCGTAGAAGAGTGTCCATCATGTGTTCAAAAGTTGCAGGAGCATTACACAACCCAAAAGGCATAACCTTAAATTGGTAGAGGCCGTCGGGTGGGATGAATGTGGTCTTCTCGCGGTCGCGGTCATCGACGGCAATTTGCCAGTATCCCGAGCGGAGATCTAGCGACAAGAAATATTTGGCACCATGGAGGCAGTCGAGCGCATCATCAATTCGTGGGAGAGGATACACATCCTTCTTCGTTACCCGATTGAGATGGCGATAATCGACGCAGAACCGCCAGCTGTTGTCCTTCTTTTTCACAAGCACTACAGGGGATGCCCAAGGGCTAGAGGAAGGCTCTGTAACATCTTTATCAAGCATTTTCTCTACGTCCTTTTGGATGACTTCGCGCTCAAAGTGAGGGTGCTTGTGAAGGGGGCTGGCGTCTCCAGTGTTGATGCGGTGGGCTACTACATGTGTACGTCCTAGTGGACTGTTCACAACATCAAATACGTCAAGGTACGAAAATAGGACACCACGGAGTGCTGCACGTTGGGAAGGTAGGAGGTCGGGGGATATCATTTTGTCCAGAAGTGCCTGGGTTGGCGCCGGTATAGCAGGTTGCGTCGCGGTCTCAGCGTCAGCAGCGAATGCAGAAACAACACATTCTTCCAAGGTGACAGTTCGGCTAGTGAAATTCCTTGAGGAAGAACATGGGTCAAAGTAGAAAAGTTGAGGACCGGATGCAACGTTTTGTTATTGGCAATAAGCACTACGGTATGGGGAAGTGCGATGTTGCGCGAAAGGATCAGATCTGTGAGGGGAGCGACCACATATTCAACATCAGGGACTGGGGGAAACGGTGACATAAGGACGTAGGTAGCAGCCTGCGCGGGTACTCGTAGAAACTCCAGGGAACGTAGGAGAGCGTTTCTTGATGCGGTGTCATCAGGACACAATGGCAGTTCGAGCCGCAAAATGCCAGAAGAACAATCGATGAGGGCAGAGTGGGTGCTCAAGAAGTCAATGCCAAGAATGACATCATGTGGGCAAGCGTCGAGAACGGCGAAGAGAACTGAAGTGTGGTGGCCGGCAACAGTAACGCGGTCACTGCACATACCAAGAACAGGTGTTCGGGTGCCGTCAGCTACTCGCACAATAGGAGAGACGGCAGGTGCCAGCACTTTGCGTAGGCGGCGTCGGAGCGTAGAACTCATAACAGATATGTGGGCGCCAGTATCGATGAGAGCAGTAGCGGGCACGCCGTCGACGAGAACACCGAGCAAATTGCGTCTTGAAGTGGGGGCGATAGAGGTTTTGCGGTCCTTGTCGTCAATGCAGCCTCACCTCCCGGAGCTGCACTGGCTAGTTTCCCGGGCGGTGTCCAGAGGAAGCCGGAGAAGGAGAGCGACGGCGTTGAGGGGAGCGCGACTGGCGACTCTGAGGTGACGGCGATCGGCTGGACCAGTGTCCTTGAGCGGCAATATCGGCGTAGGTCGATTCTGAGCGCGAAGAAAGAAGGTGAGGATCACGGGCCGGGAGTTGGTCGTCAAGAAAAGATGTGCTGTAATACGGGCCACGATCTTGGCGGCGGTCACCGGGGAAACTTGGTCGGTAATTCCGACGATTGCGGCAGTGGCGTGAAATGTGGCCGACCCGAGAGCAAGAAAAACAGATTGGTGGATCGTCAGGCGTCCTCCACTCAGAAGCGTTGCGGTATCGGGGTGTGAACCGGGGAGCGGAAGCGGCAGCAGCAACAATTGGGGCGGTGTGGTGTTCAGTGGGAGAACCGGAAGCGCACATGGGCGGAGGGGCGTACCTGGGGGCTTGTGGAAATACGACGCCCATATTGGCAACCTCCTGACGTACGACGGCCTCAATGAGAGATATTGTCGCCAAATTGTCGTGAGCAGGTGCCTGATAAGCGGCTGGAGCCATGGCTTCGAGCTCCTGGCGAATAATCCTGGCCAAGTTGTTAGGCGGCGAGAACGAAGGGGGCGTCACGGGATCATCGCACAAGGAGGGCGCAGCTGTATTCGGGAGTCTGTTAAAGCGCTGAGTAATCCGCCTGCTTTTTGCTTGTTCAAACCGCCGGCATTCAGTGATAATGGAGTCAACCGTGGTGCAGTTCTTACACATGAGGATTTTAAAGGCATCGTCAGCTATGCCTTTCAACACGTGGCCAACCTTGTCCGTCTCTGGCATGTCTTTGTCAATGGTACGGCACAAGGCTAGTACGTCTTGAATGTACGCGACGTACGACTCCGTGGACGTCTGAGCTCTGGCCGCCAGCTCGTGCCGGGCTGTCATTTGGCGCGCGGCCGATCGGCCAAACAATGCACGCATCTTCTCCTTGCATAGGTTCCAACTTGTAAGTTCTTCTTCGTGCGTGTTAAACCGCACCCGAGCCGTGCCCCGTAGGTAGAAAATGACGTTGGCAAGCATTAGAGTCTCATCCCACCTGTGGTGCTTGCTGACGCGCTCGTACAATAGGAGCCAATCGTCGACGTCTTTGTTGTCCGTGCCGCAAAACGTGCCGGGGTCGAGGGGCTGCGAAAGGACCACGGTTACCGGCGCCGCGGGCGCGGGCTGCGATGACTGCGTACTGTCTTCGGCCATGGAGGCGGGAGAAACGTGGCGTCCGCTCCGAAGATCCAGGGCCGGGTGGAATGCAGCCCGCAACCTCCACCAAACAGATGTTACGGGGAGTATTTAATTTTACCGTGAACGGCTAGCGCTTGCCTAGTCAAGACTGCACAGAGCGCACAGGTTCCAGCAGGTTTTTCAGTCCGACAAGAGAACCTCTGACCCAGCCCCACTACAATGTCTTTGTCTTTGCCATTGCTCGTGATAATATCTTGAAAAAGTCCGCGCGACACCTGGAATATTTTTTTTTACTCAGCAAAATTTTTAAGGCAACGGGATAAGCCAGTTTCATCCTTGAGATATATCATTGTGCTATCGGCTTACGCTGTCATCTTCAGAATACCGATACCAGGCAGTGGGAGGCCTCGACCGATATAAGTACTCTGAGCCAAGAAATGGCGAAAGACTGACCAGCAAGAGTACTCAGGCTGTAGGGCAAACATGACGGTGTCAGTACAAAGACTTATGTGCGCGTGTCTGGTGCGGCTGACGGCCAGTGACTATTAAAGAAGAAAAAGAGTGGCGCGATTCGGCGCGAGCTCGCCTGACGCGGCACCTCGGCCAGCAGCCAATCACGATGACACACGGGTGCTGGAAGAGGGAGCAAAAGAAGAGAAGAGGGAAGGCAGCGCTGGAAAACAAGGAAGGCCGGTGTGCGGAGTGGTCGAAGCAAGGTTGTTGGGCTCCGGGTCCGAACCTCAAGACTTCGGAAGCGCCGGGCGGAGAAGCGAAGCTGTCGGGCTTCGAGCCCGAGTTTCATGACTTGGGCGACGATCCGGCCTCCAGCCTTTATTTTTCGTGGGTCCTGGTGACATGGTGCTCAAGGCAAGCCCTTCCTACTCCCCTTCTGCGACTCTTTGGCCGAACTGCGGACGATCCTCAAGAAGCAAGTAGCGTCTTATCCTCGCGCGACCGACGCCCTGCAGCTGATTGGCCATCACAACGCCGCCCCATACAGCTGCACCGACGCAGGCCAAGTAATTGTGACCGGTCATGAACTTTACTGTTATATATAATTCTTTATTGTGTGATAACATTTGGAAGTGCACGAACGTTTCTTTTATTCTTACTATCTTCGTGAGCTGCTTTTTGTGTGTGACAGTTTGGGTTAATTATATGTTCATGTCTTGTTAACAATTCGCTTCGTTGTTTCTTTTCCCCACTGCCAATTAGTCTCAGTGGTGGCCACAATAATTGGAACCATGCAAGTGTAAATACACTCTCGGTAATAACCAGTTAGTCCAAGAAAAGAACGTACTTGTTTCTTGGTTTCCGGCTTTGGAGCATTTAATATGTTTTCTATCGTGCTGTCGACAGGTTCTAACTTTTTGCCTCCTAACCGGTGGCCTCAAAATATTATTGAAGCGGTTCCCGTTTCACACTTTCGAGGTTTAACTTTTAAGCCTGCGCTCCGAATTCTTTCGAACAGCTGCCGGAGCGTGTTGACATGTTTCTCCCTAGCCTTGGCGACTTGCTCGTCCGCCCAATTTCTCAACTCCGCGCCCTGCACCCCCAAGCGCTCACCCAGGGTAATAAACTCTGCCAAGCTGATATTCACTTTCCGCTAAAGCAACTGTGAACAACCGGCTTCGTCCTGTCGTGGATGCCAATTTGTGATGATTTGGTTTTCCTAAGTCAACGAGGGGTTGTTTACCCGGGAGTGTATTTACACTTGCATAGTTTGAATTACTGTGGCCACCACTGAGACTAATTCGCAGTGGGGAAAAGAAACCGATTGTTAACAAGACATGAACATATAATTAACACAAACTGTCACGCACACAAATCAGCTAACCAAGATACTAAGACTAATAGAAATGTTCATGCACTTCCAAATGTTCTCATACTATAAAGAATTGTTTGGTGAGTTGCGCCACCACGTACCCGAGCACAAGAGGGTTGGACCCTCCCGCGCTTAACCTTGCGTGGCATAGCCGTGCCCGGGGAAAAGGGGATCCTGGAGGTTGAGCCGAAGCCGGGTGTTTGGACCTTTATGGCCCCCGGCGGAGTCAACACACCTCTTTGGCCTCGGCTTCACGTAGAAGGCACCCCCGGACTGACCCACCCGGGGGAAATCGGTAGTTGCCTTTTCCTGTCTCTCTCTCTCCAATCTTCGTCTTTCTCTCTCGCCTTTTCATCTTTCCTGTCTTCTACTCTCTTCTATATTACTTCCGATCTTCTTGGCAGCGAGGGTTAACCCTGTGTGAGTAGCCGACCTAGGTTATTTCATATTCGGTTATAGTGGTGACGTACGGCTGGCGTGCGCAGGACTTGTTTTTATAAGACCTGTGGCGTCCCCTTGTTGGGCTCCACGGTGGGCGGCTGGCGTTACTGCCGAAAACTGCAAATTTTCTATGGATAGCTCCTTTCCTAAACTCTCTGATCGCCCTCAGAAACGAGGGCGCACCGAAGAAGTATTTAAATTCTTTGGCCGGAACACTGAGAATTTTCCCCGATATCAAGTAATACACTGTGAGAAACCAGGAAAGACAACGAGAATGATCTCGCCTTTCCTCGTTTCCAAAAGTCTAACTCAAACAATTGGCCCAGGCTATAAGGCAACCAGACTAGCAAGTGGCGACCTTCTTTTGGAACTTCACGACAAAAAGCAACATGGAAAACTATGCAACCTAGTGTCCCTCGGGGACATACCCGTCTCAGTTACCCCACACCGCACCATGAACACCATCCGCGGTGTGATTTCCGATGATAATCTCATGGAGCTAACCGAAGCTGAACTTCTGGAAGAATGGAAAGAACAAAACGTAATCAATGTAAAACGAATGAGAATGAGGCGTGATGGTAAAGAAATTGAGACAAAGCATCTAATACTCACATTCGGTTCCAGTGTGCTGCCAGAAACCATCGAGGCAGGTTACATTAAACTCAGAGTAAGGCCGTTCATCCCCAACCCTCTACGTTGCTTTAAATCCCAAAGATTTGGCCACAGTTCACAGAACTGCCGAGGCCCTCAGACTTGTGCAAAATGCAGTGCGAACGAACATCTCTCTGAATCATGTGAAAACTCTCTCCACTGTGTGAACTGTGATGGGGAGCACGCCGCATACTCGCGGTCGTGCCCTACCTGGAAAAGAGAAAAAGAAATAGTATCAATCAAAGTAAAGGAGAACATATCATTCAAGGAGGCACGTAGGTTGGTATCATACCTGCCCAAGAACACCTTTGCCGATGTGGCGCGTCAGGGGGCAGCGACACAACGGTTTCCGGCGGCTGTCCGGCTCACACGCGGTGAGCTGCCAGTGACGCCATCCTCCCCCTCGGCTGATGCAGCTAACACTGCTCCGTCATCCCAGAACACGGGGCCATCGACCTCCGGGCTGGTGGCCTCCAGGGCCTCGTCCCTCGAGGTGAGGCCTTCTCGTCAAACCAACCGCTCGCAGGAGCGCGTGTCCAGCGCCTCGGAAGAGGCTATGGACACAACAACCAGCCAGACGGCGCCACTAGCGCCTAAGGACCGCGAGAGTCTCGCAATCGCTCGAAACAAGAAAAACACCGCATCACGGCGCCCGGAAAGGCCTCTGTGAAGTAACTCCTCTTTCTTAACACACAGCACAAAAACCACATTCAACATGGATACACAAGTATTACAGTGTAATGTCCGAGGACTCCTCCACAATCTGAATGACATCAAAGAACTCCTACATAAATATAATCCAAAGGTGCTGTGTGTCCAAGAAACACACCTCAAACACGCAAACAAATTTTCTCCGACAATACGCCATTTTTCGTAAAGACCGCGATGACACAGTCGTGTCTTCCGGTGGTGTGGCTATTGTAGTCGACAGAGGTATTGCCTGCCGGGAACTAAAACTTCTTACGCCCCTAGAGGCAGTTGCTGTCCGAGGGGTGTTGTTTGACAAGCTCGTCACTGTCAGCTCTATATACATCCCTCCCAATTATCAACTACATAAAACCGAATTCCAAAACTACATAAATGAACTTCCCGAGCCATACATAGTTGTCGGAGATTTAAACGCACATAACACTTTATGGGGAGACTCACGTTGCGATGCGAGAGGTCGCCTAATTGAAATTTTTCTGTTTTCTTCGGGCGCATCATTACTTAACAAGAAAGAGCCTAGGTATTACAGCGTTACACATAACACATATTCATCCATTGACCTAAGTATAGCATCGAGTACACTAATGCCCTACCTGGAGTGGTCCGTTCTCAAGAACGCCTTTGGGAGCGACCACTTCCCAATTATGCTAGGCGCAACAGAACAAGATAGATGCTCGCCACACGTTCCCCGTTGGAAGGTTGACTCGGCTAACTGGGAACTTTTTCGACAAATAACATATTAGACCGGGATGACATTGCCTCTTTTAACATAGACGATGCTGTGGCGTATATAACAGGTTTTATCACTGACGCTGCAGAAAGGTGCATACAACAAACTAATGGACTGGCTAATAAACGTCGCCTGCGTTGGTGGAATGATGAATGCCAAAAAGCACGTAAAAAGTAAAACAAAGCCTGGGGATTGTTTCGCAACTCCACAACAGCTGAAAACCTGATAAATTTTAAACAAGCGAAGTCACAGGGCAAAAGAACGCGTCGACGTGCAAAGAGAGAGAGTTGGGAAAGGTACATTTCCAGTATAAATTCATACACCGACGAAACAAAAGCCTGGAATAAGGTAAATAAACTAATAGGCCGGGAGTCACGTCCTCTACCCTTAGTAAGTAGCCAAGGTGATAGCCTGGAAGACCAGGCGGATTGTCTAGGTGAACACTTTGAATATGTATCAAGTGAATCGCATTACACAGAGACTTTCCTGAAGTACAAAGAACGCGAAGAGCGGCAGCCCCTTAACCGTAAAGGTTCTTCGAGTGAGGCTTACAATCGACCATTTACCTTAGCCGAACTTAAAGTATCCCTCACATGTTGCAACAATTCGGCGCCAGGTGGCGATCGTATTATGTATGAAATAAGTATGACGCACCACCACAATAAGTATGAGGTGGTGCGTGGAATCTGGAAAGGAGTTATGGTGCCAGCGCTAACATTCGCAAATGCCATTATATGCTTAAAATCGGATATATTGGCGGGTTTGGAAGTTAACCAAAGATCAGTAGGCCGGTTGGCTTTGGGAGCACACGGTAATACGACAAATGAGGCAGTGCATGGAGACATGGGTTGGGCCTCTTTTGAAGTCAGAGAAGCACAAAGCAAAATTAGTTTTGAAGAAAGGCTCAGGAACATGGATGAAAATAAATGGGCAGCTAAAGTGCACAAGTATCTCTACATGAAAAGCGTGGACACAGAATGGAGGAAGAGGTCAAGGAAGTTGGCAACCAAGTACAGGATAATCGAAACTGTAAATAGACAACCAGGGGTCATCAGAAAGAAAGTGAGAGAAATAGAGACCGTGAATTGGATGCAAAGAATGGAAACGAAAAGGACAATGGAGATTTACAAGAATGAGAAGAAAGAAATTAGAAGGGAAAATCTGTACGATAACACAAAGGGCAGTGCCTTGCTATTTGAGGCTCGAGCCGGTTGCCTAAGGACGAAAACATATCGGAACAAATATTCGGAATTAGATGAGACATGTGTATGCTGCAGTAAAGATCCAGAGACCACTCAGCACATCCTAATGGAATGCGACGGGATCCACCCAGCGAGAACCGTAGGTAACGTGCAACTCCCAGAAGCGCTTGGGTTTAAAGTGGAAGGAAACATAAACAGATCAGCCGTAGAGATCAGCAAGAGACGATTAGAGTACTGGTGGAAAAAAAGTAGGGAAAAGATGGATGCGACCTGATCTCTTAAAATCATAGGCAGCGGTACAAGGTAAATTTTTGAAAAAGAAAAATAATGATAGGTATACAAAAATGCAAGATAAAGAACATGTATAGTATACCTGATTAAATCAAGCAGGCTAGGTGACTATTGGTCGCCGCCCCGTTTCAAAGGGGATGCCAATAAATCATCATCATCATCATCAAATGGTTAGATACCTACACCCCGAAACACTGAAAACACTCTTATCTCTTTTAATGCCATGTGGGTGGCTGGGTGTATCCCGTCCTCATGGAAAGAAGCCGTAGTCATCCCTATACTTAAACAAGGCAAAGACCCGTCCTTAGCCAGCAGCTACAGGCCAATAGCTCTAACGAGCTGCCTGTGCAAGCTGTATGAAAAATGATAAAGCGGCGTTTAATCAGTTTCCTAGAAAATGACAAAATACTAGACCCCTTCCAGTGTGGCTTCCGAGAAGGTAGGTCGACAATAGACCACCTTGTTCGCATCGAGGCAAACATCAGAGATGCATTTATTCATAAACAGTTTTTACTTTCTGTATTTATAGATTTAGAGAAAGCGTACGACACGACTTGGCGCTTCGGAATTCTGCGAGATCTTTCTGCGATGGGGGTCCGCGGAAATATGTTAAACACAGTCGAAAGCTACTTGTCTAACCGCCCGTTTCACGTAAGAGTGGGCAATGTTTTATCTAGAACATTCACCCAGGAGGCTGGCGTGCCGCAAGGGGGTGTACTTAGTTGCACACTCTTTATTGTAAAAATGAACTCCCTGCATACAGTGATTCCACGCAGCATGTTTTATTGTGTGTACGTCGATGATGTACAGATAGGTTTCAAATCATGTAACATCGCTATCTCTGAACGACAGGTGCAGCTTGGATTAAACAAATTGCCTAAATGGGCGGATGTAAATGGGTTCAAAATAAACACACAGAAACGTACATGCATGCTCTTCTCAAACAAAAGAGGCGTGACACCGGTGCCAAATCTCACGATCAATCGAGAGGAACTATCCATGAGCAGTGAACACAAATTCCTGGGCCTAATTCTGGACTCTAAGCTTACCTTCATCCCCCATCTTAAATATCTGAAGATAAAGTGTCTGAAGACAATGAACCTTTTAAAACTTCTCTCGCACACACCATGGGGTAGTGATCGAAAATGCCTCCTAAACTTGTACAGCAGTCTTGTCCGCTCGCGCCTTGATTACGGAGCTATAGTTTATAACTCCGCAACGCCAAGTGCATTAAAAATACTAGACCCCATTCACCATTTGGGTATCCGCCTCGCGACCGGTGCTTTCCGAACAAGCCCGATCCATAGTCTCTATGTGGAGTCGAACCAGTGGTCACTCCATCTGCAGCGTTCATATAGCAGTTTCGTATATTTTCTGACAGTACAAGCAAACAACGAACATCCTTCTTATTCTCCCATAAACGATATGAGCGCTGCTGCACTCTTCCATAATCGACCTGCAGCGAGGAAACCGTGCTCTTTACGTGTAAGGAATATTAGTGAGCAAACGGGTGTTCCAGTGCTTGAACATCGTGCTATGGCTCCTGCTAAATTGTTACCGCCGTGGCAGTGGAAGATCATAGAGTGCGACACATCGTTCGTAGAGGTCACGAAAGACGCTCCAGAGGCACACATTAAAATGCATTTCTTAGAGCTTCAATCCAAGTTCTCGTGTACAGAGTTTTACACAGACGCTTCTAGGTCACATGCCGGGGTTTGTTATGCAGCCGTCGGCCCATCTTTCTCGGTATCCGGTGTACTCCACCCGGAAACAAGTATCTTTACGGCTGAGGCCTATGCACTATTGTCAACTGTGAAGCATATAACGAAAACAAAACTTCAAAAAACAGTTGTATTTACAGACTCTCTAAGCGTTGTGAAAGCCCTGATGTCACTCTGCAAACACAAAAATCCTGTACTCATTGAGCTCTATTCCGCTCTATGCAGAGCGTATATATGCAACCAGCATGTCATTATATGTTGGGTGCCGGGCCATAGAGGCATTGAGGGTAATGTGCGAGCAGACCAAATGGCCACATCAGCTGCATTGCACACTAGTAATCATACAGTTCCTGTTCAGTCTGTTCCTGCAACAGACTTGAAACCTCTCTTGCGAAAGAAACTACGAAGCCACTGGCAACGCTTGTGGGACGCTGAAACAAATAATAAAATTCACATGATTAAACCACAGTTAGGTTTCTGGTCCTCAGCTACGAAAACACGACGAATTAATGTCCTATTCTGTCGTCTCAGAATAGGACACACGTACGGCACCCACAATTTTTTGCTTACTGGTGATGAACCACCAACCTGTGGTAGATGTGGTGAGAGGCTGGCCGTCCTCCACGTCCTGCTGGAGTGTCGGAAAGTCGAAACGGAGAGAAGAAAATATTTTCCTGTAGCATACCGCTATCATATCCCTCTTCATCCCTTGATGTTTATTGGTGAAGAACCACTTTTTAACGCCAAAGCAATCCTCGGCTTTTTGAACGATGTTGTGCTACATGTTATTAGCCCAATCAGTTCGTAGCGCATCCTCTCTCTAGACAATGCCGCTGTGATAGTTTTTTATAGCACATGCCTCCAGGCCCTTGTGGTTCAATTAAGTGCTCGGTTTAAGCAGTAGTGCTTCCTGCCAATTACTGCATATTAAATATTTTAAATATAGTATTCTTCTTTCTCAATGCATTCTTCATTTCATAGTACACCTCATTAGTCATTGCTATGATCTTAGTACATTTATATTTCATGCACTTTATAGCGATAATTGTTAAGCCCCTTTACAGCCACGTTTCATCTACTTCTCAGAATTCACCGCTCCACTGCACACTCACAAACACTGGCATGGCGCTCTTTGGCCATAACTGGCCCTTGCGCCATAAAACACCACACATCACCACTATAAAGAATTATATATAACAGTAAAGTTCGTGACCGGTCACAATTACTTGGCATGCGTCGGTGCGGCACTACGGGGCCGCGCTGTGACGGCCAGTCAGCTGCAGGGCGTCGGTCGCGCGAGGATAAGACGCTACTTGCTTCTTGAGGATCGTCCGCAGCTCGGCCAAGGAGTCGCAGAAGGGGAGTAGGAAGGGCTTGCCTTCAGCACCATGTCATCAGGACCGACGAGCACCAAAGGCTGGAGGTAGGACAGAGGCCGGATCGTCGCTGAAGTCGTGGAACTCGGGCCCGCCGCCCGACAGCTTCGCTTCTCCGCCCGGCGCTCCCGAAGTCTTGAGGTTCGGACCCGGAGCCCTACAACCTCACTTAGACCACTCCGAACACCTGCGTTCCTTCTTTTCCAGCGCCGCCTTCCTTCTTCTCTTCTTTTGCTCCCTCTTCCAGCACCCGTGTGTGTTCGTGATTGGCTGCTGGCCGAGGTGGCGCGTCAGGCGAGCTCGGCTGAATCGCGTCACTCGTTTTCTTCTTTTATATGCACTAGCCGTCCACCGCACCAGACAAGCGCACATAAGTCATTGTACACGACTGACGAGTTATGCGAATTGGGAAATTTCACTTTCACCTAGAAACAATGTACTCCAAGTATATGTAGAACCGTATTTAATTCCTTCAATGACCGACATGACCAGAGAGGAATAGCATTAGAGTGGACCTTCGCACCATGGCAAGTGTGATTAGTAATCTAGAGCAGCTGTTTCTCGGCTTTTGATTCACACCTGCTTCTGGAGATGTGGAATTGATTCACGGTTAATTATGCCGTTCTGCGCACTTTCTGTCGATGCACAACAGTTTTAGTTTAATTAGTGCAGTCATTCACAAATATTGTACAAACCACTTCTTTCATTTCTTTTTCACTGGCTGCTTTTGTTTTAAACTGCACAAGCTTCCGAATAAGTTCACGAAAACAAGCAGATAGAAAAAGAACTGGGTTCACTTGGAGAAGAGGCATTGCAGTAAAATGCGCGACAAGCTGGAAGGTTCCACGGCGATATTTGTCAGAACAGCACGCAGTGAGGAGGTGGTTGTGGCCATGAGGAGATATTGTAGCCGATGACAGCTCGCCGGACGTCCTGATAGGTGTTCGACCCAAAATGGGAAATCGCTGTTCAGCGAACACACCCTACAGACACTGCCGTTCTGTGCAGTAGTAGCGCAGCAGTGGGTTGTTCAATTTGTTATTGACGAACAAACTGTCGGGCAGCATATACAAAGTGGCTGGAGTTTCAGCGTCGTGGAACTCCAGGAGGCAATAAAATCACGTTAGATATACTGGAACAGGTAACCTGTGGTTACGTTTCTCATGGCAGAGCCGATACGATGAACGCAGTGATGGCGTGTTCAGTTGTCCGCAGTTACCAAACTGGAGACGCTCCCTCCCGCCGCTACTGTAACCGATGAGATAATAAGGCATACATTAGGCGGCTTCAGAACACGCATTTGTATGAGTTAAAGCTAAGTTTGAGTTACGTGATATTTCTGATGCCGTTATCCTTGGTCTTCATAACAGCCTTACAGCTCATTTTTGTGTGTAATAGAATAAGTCTAATAGAATAAGGTTTGGGAGTGAGGATCAACGGCGAATATCTTCGCAACCTTCGGTTTGCAGATAACATTGTCCAATTTAGCAACAATGGGGACGAATGAAAACAAGTGGTTGAGGACCTTAACGGAGAAAGTGTAAGAGTGGGTTTGAATATTAATATGCAGAAGACACACATAATCTTCAATAATTTGGCAAGGGAACAAGAATTCAGGATCGCCAGTCAGCCTCTAGAGTCTTCAAAAGAATACGTTTATATAGGTCTATTACTCACAGGGGACCCTGATCAAGAGAAGGCAGGAAATTGGGTTGGAGTGCATACGACAGGCATTGCCAAATGCCGACTGGGAACTTACCACGGACGTTCAAAAGAAAAGTGTACAATCATTGATTCTACCGGCGCTAACATATGGGTGTGATGTGTGGTGCGCGACGGTTATGTTTGTGGTGTGCGACAAGGTGCGGTACATTCAAACAAGAAGCAGACGACAAGGAGAGCGCGCGCCGCGCTACCGCGCCGCGCCGAAAACGACGACGCCGAAGACCGTCCGGCGCGTGAACACGCGGCGCAAGAAAAACAAATCAAAAGAAAAACTCAATCCAATCACAAAGGAACACGGAGCCTCGAGCAGCCAATGAGAAATCGACGAGTCGACCAGAGCAGCAGAAAAAGGAGCCGCGCTGGCAGTAGGGGGAGGAGTTCCAGAAGCGACACCAGGACAAGGTCGGCCACCGGATCGGGAGCTGAAGACGGCCGTCGGGTTCCGGACCCGAGCCACCAGGACTTCACCCGGCCGGGGCCTCCTGCCAACCCGTTCCTGGGAGTCGCCACTCTTCCGTTCGAGAACTGCTGCCCGAGGCCGGCGAGCGTCTGCGCCCGTGGGCAGAACGAGAGCAGTCGGGCTACGGGCCCGAGCTCCACGACCAGCTGCCCGGCCAGGACGCCGCCGCCGTCAACCCCTGCTGCCAAGCCGCCTGCCTTCCCGGGCATCGCCACCCTGCCCGATTGTCAACTGCTGCTGCCCGAGGCCAGTGAGCGTCTGCACCCGTGGGCAGAACGAGAGCTGTCGGGCTACGGGCCCGAGCTCTACGACCAGCTGCCCGGCCAGGACGCCGCCGCCGTCAACTCATGCTGCCGAGCCGCCTGTCTTCTCCCACCGAGCCAGCGCTGCCACGCTCTGGTAGCCTGTACGACGTTCCGACACAACGTCTTTTGGTGAGATCAACAACGCTTATCTCGTCGTCTCGTCTCCGCTACTCCGCGTCGAGACTATAGCACGCGCACATGCCCGCTTCCTGCCCGAACTTGCCCGATATCATTACGCGTTCTAGCTACATGTTTTCATTTTATCTTTGCGTGTTTGGTTTATAGTTTTCTTTTCGTTCTAGTTTTAATTATTAAAAGTTTGTGTGTTTCTCAACAAACGGCTTTGTCCTCGATTGGGTTCTGGGAGGCTCCGCCTCAGAGAACCGCCAGAAAACATTAACACGAAAGAACCTGCTCATCACAAATTGGCGTCCGCGCGACAGGACAAAGCCGTTTGTTTGGATTTTCTTGTCGATTATAACAGCTTGAAACCATGGCTAGCACGCGAGAGCTGTTAGCTTTAGCGGAACGCATGGGGCTAGAGGGAGCAGAGCTAAAAGCGTGGTTCACCGAGCGGGAGGCGCGAGCGCGAGAAGAACGCGCTGCGGAGCGAGAAAAACGGGCTGCAGAACGAAAAGAACGGGCCGCAGTACGAGAAGCAAAAAGAGAACAGATTGAGCGCGAGGCACGTGTTTTGCAGTTGCGTCTCAAGGTCGCAGAGGCGGAACGGGCACGCTCCCTGAGAGAGATTCGCGAGCTGGAGTCCCATACAAGCTTTATTGAGCAAGCGTTTGACGCGGGATCCAGGCTCAACAGTTCGAAATCTCTGTCTAGGGAGTGCCCCGAACGCCGTCACGGGTTTTTGTGCACTGAACAAGAGGGCAGCAGAGAAATGAACAGGATAATAACCAGCCTGGAGGCTGAGGATAGCTCAGGGAGCAGACAGCAGGCAGCTTCTCATGAAATCGATCCACCCATGCGCATCTGTGCTAGTAAAAGCACCTTGAATAAAGAGGCACAAATGCCTTCAGAAAGCCCGATTGACTGGGCAACGGTGCGCAGTGGTAGTGACCTCGAAAAGGACACCACCGACAAGGAGGTACGCTTGCGAACCAGTGCAGTTGAAAGCACATCGCATAAAGAGGCGCAGATGCCTCTACAAAGCCCGACTGATTGGGCAAAAGTTCGCAATGCCAATGACCTCGAAGAGTGCGAGGCGAGCGATGAAATGCTGCCCCACTCTTCCGGTGTGCCCCTTGCAGTGGTGACAAGTGGCCTCGTCAGGTGCGTGGACCACCCAGATGAATCACGTCAAAAGAATTTGAGCTTGCTGACTGCGTCCCTGAAGACCCGATAGGTCTATATGGAATGTACAAGAGTATGGAAGTACACAGCCAGGAGACTTGTACCGAGTCAAATGAAAAGGCCAGTTACTTTAAATACAAGGCCCATAGCATGTTGGTACTTAGTGACAACGCATGCACGCAAGGTCGGTACAAGAAGGGCCTGCTAGCTGAGGAGGCCTGCAACTTTGTTAAAGAATACTCTTCGGAGTTCCCTGATACACGTCCTAGAGAATGTGAAGGGGAGGCATCGACTTTGCATTTCCCCATGAACAAGGAAGCGGAGAAGTTCTCTCTTGGGTTAGGCGGGGTAATTTCCGCTAAGACACGTGCTAAATGCTTGCGCGACCAGATAGAGTTCCGCGTTTCAGCTAAACGTCCGAGTCAGGTCTTTCGAAAGAACAGATGTTCGCCAGTTCGAAAACGCGTTGCTATGGCAACACTGGTGTCTTCTCAAACGCAGAAGAGACGTGCAGTGCGCCTAATGTGGGTAAGAGTGACCTGAGGATGCTGATAGGTCCCGGTTGCATTTTATGGCTCCTGACCTTGGATCGAATAGAACTTCTTAGGCTATGAGAAATCATGACTGTCCTACGTGCTTGAACGCCCTGTGAACTTTCTTTGGAACTTGCCAGCTCATGATTATTCTGACGGGTGTTCTCACTAAACTTTATCTCTATCAGTGTAATGACATCAACTCAATGTGCTGTGTGTTTGGACCAAGGATAGGTGGTGAAGACACAGTGAGCATAAGGGTGAAAGGTGTCGCGCACTGACCGGCAGTTTTTCCTGTGGAAAAACTTGTCCCAAAAAGGGGCTTATGTGATGTGTGGTGCGCGACGGTTATGTTTGTGGTGTGCGACAAGGTGCGGTACATTCAAACAAGAAGCAGACGACAAGGAGAGCGCGCGCCGCTCTACCGCGCCGCGCCGAAAACGACGACGCCGAAGACCGTCCGGCGCGTGAACACGCGGCGCAAGAAAAACAAATCAAAAGAAAAACTCAATCCAATCACAAAGGAACACGGAGCCTCGAGCAGCCAATGAGAAATCGACGAGTCGACCAGAGCAGCAGAAAAAGGAGCCGCGCTGGCAGTAGGGGGAGGAGTTCCAGAAGCGACACCAGGACAAGGTCGGCCACCGGATCGGGAGCTGAAGACGGCCGTCGGGTTCCGGACCCGAGCCACCAGGACTTCACCCGGCCGGGGCCTCCTGCCAACCCGTTCCTGGGAGTCGCCACTCTTCCGTTCGAGAACTGCTGCCCGAGGCCGGCGAGCGTCTGCGCCCGTGGGCAGAACGAGAGCAATCGGGCTACGGGCCCGAGCTCCACGACCAGCTGCCCGGCCAGGACGCCGCCGCCGTCAACCCTGCTGCCAAGCCGCCTGCCTTCCCGGGCATCGCCACCCTGCCCGATTGTCAACTGCTGCTGCCCGAGGCCGGCGAGCGTCTGCGCCCGTGGGCAGAACGAGAGCAATCGGGCTACGGGCCCGAGCTCCACGACCAGCTGCCCGGCCAGGACGCCGCCGCCGTCAACCCTGCTGCCAAGCCGCCTGCCTTCCCGGGCATCGCCACCCTGCCCGATTGTCAACTGCTGCTGCCCGAGGCCGGTGAGCGTCTACGCCCGTGGGCAGAACGAGAGCTGTCGGGCTACGGGCCCGAGCTCTACGACCAGCTGCCCGGCCAGGACGCCGCCGCCGTCAACTCATGCTGCTGAGCCGCCTGTCTTCTCCCACCGAGCCAGCGCTGCCACGCTCTGGTAGCCTGTACGACTTTCCGACACAACGTCTTTTGGTGAGATCAACAACGCTTATCTAGTCGTCTCGTCTCCGCTACTCCGCGTCGAGACTATAGCACGCGCACATGCCCGCTTCCTGCCCGAACTTGCCCGATATCATTAGGCGTTCTAGCTACATGTTTTCATTTTATCTTTGTGTGTTTGGTTTATAGTTTTCTTTTCGTTCTAGTTTTAATTATTAAAAGTTTGTGTGTTTCTCAACAAACGGCTTTGTCCTCGATTGGTTTCTGGGAGGCTCCGCCTCAGAGAACCGCCAGAAAATATTAACACGAAAGAACCTGCTCATCACAATGGGACAGAAACTAGGAGGATAACAAAGAAGTTCGAGAACAAGCTAAAGCCGCGCAAAGAGCTATGAAACGAAACATGTGAAGCATATCGTTAAAAGACAGAACGAGAACGGTGTGGAGCGGTGTGGCAAACGGGGCTAGCCAATATTTTAATTGACATTAAGAGAAAAAAATGAAGCTGGGCAGGCCATGTAATGCGTACGTGGATAACAGGGGACCATTAGAGTTACAGAATGGATACGAAGAAAATGCAAGTCCAGTAGAGGACCGCAGAAAACTAGGTAGGGTAATGAAGTTAGCAAATTTGCAGGTGCAAGTTGGAATAAGCTAGCACAAGAAAGGGGGAATTGGAGATCGCAGGGAGAGGCCTTCGTCCTGCCGTGGACATAAATATAGGCTGCTGCTGCTTCTGATAATGATAATTGTGAGGGCTAAGGCTATGTTATTCCACGTTGTAATGACGGCGAAGAATCAGACATTGCCATACGTGTGAGTTACGCAGCTAACTCTTCTTTTAGATAAACAGCTCGACACAAGACGCACGTAGAAATTCACTCAAAAGCGATTGCGCAAAATATTCATTCTGGATACAAGGTACGGTGCATATGTAGCTGTAAAGAATTCGTGTATTCATATTCTTCTTATCCATTTTCGAGACATTTAAAATTGACGTGATGTAGACCTGTGCGTCGTCCCACATGGCCGAAAGCAACCTTGAGATGTTTTCGAAATCACTGAGAGTGCATGAAATTCTGGACGGGGCAGCAACATGGCAATATACTACACACAGTTCTATCTTCCGCTCTGCGCTTAGGCAATTAAAGGCAGATTTGACCACAGCAAACATGAGGAGATAAATGCTTTTTTACGTATATGGAGACGGCGCTTAAGGCATCTTAACCGTGGTACATAAATTGCGAAAAAAAAAAATTTCCCGTTCGTAACGTACCAGAAACTTCAAGTGCACAACGAGATGAGGACGGTGAAAGAAGACTGCGAAACACGAGCGCTAACTTGAAGTTTGTGTCATCTCTTACCAACACGCCCAAGGAGCCTAGTTATTGTAACAAAACAGTTGCCAATAAAAGATCATTGAAGAGCGATTATGTCCCATAGCTGTATTTGCGTCTCAGGAGGATGTACCTACTCCACGCCATGACGTCTTACAGATCATTATCATCAGCCTCTATTTATGTCCACTGCAGGAAAAAGGCCTCTCCCTGCGAATTTCAATTACCCCTGTCTTGCGCTAGCTGATTCCCAACTAGCGCCTGCAAATTACTAACTACACCCCAAGAAGAAGAAGTAGTTTATTGATGTGAAAATGTAGAGAGGTCGGCCGGAATATGGAGCATCTGGCCTGCTACTCTACGTAAGGGAAGGGGAGGAGGGGAAGAAAGAGTGTCACAATGGGGGACGGTAATGGGAGGAACTAGGTGAAAGGACCCATTGCACAGATGATTATCACAAGCGTGAGTCCAGGCCCGTGTCGCCTAAGAAGCGTGAAAAAGCAAGTAGTTTTCTGTCATCCTCGCCTTCACTTCCCTTCTCTTGGTATTCATTCTGCTTTTAAAATGGTCCACCGGTTATCTATTCCTACGCATTACAAGGCCTGCCCAGCTCCATTTTTGTTCATCCTAATGCCACCTAGAATATCAGCTTTCCCCATTTGTTCTTTGATCCACATCGCTCT
Organism: Dermacentor silvarum; assembly: GCF_013339745.2. Classification (NCBI taxonomy): domain Eukaryota; kingdom Metazoa; phylum Arthropoda; class Arachnida; order Ixodida; family Ixodidae; genus Dermacentor; species Dermacentor silvarum. Next base: position 54,810,998 of record NC_051156.1, on the reverse strand, counting down.
CCGCCCGTCTCTTAACGTTAGGCCTAATATTCTTCCTTCGATCGCTCTTTGTGCGGTCCTTAACTTGTCCTCGAGCTTCTTTATCAACCTCCAAGTTTCTGCCCCATATGTTATAGCACCAGTAGAATGAAATGATTGTACACTTTTCTTTTCAACGACAGTGGTAAGCTCCCAGTCAGGATTTGGTAATTCCTGCCGTATGCACTCCAACCCAATTTTATCCGTCTGTAAATTTCCTTCTCATGATCAGGGTCCTTTGTCAGTAACTGACCTAGATAAATGTACTCCTTTACAGACCCTAGAAGCTGACTGTGATCCTGAATTCTTGTTCCCTAGCAGGGCTATTGAACATTGTCTTTGTCTTCTGCATATTAATCTTCAAACCCACTCTTATACTATGTCGGTTAAGGCTCTCACTCATTCAGTGCAATTCGTTCCCATTGTTGCTGAATAGGTCAATGTCATCTGCAAACCGAAGGTTGCTGAGATATTCGCCGTTGATCCTCACTTCGAAGCCTTCCCAATCTAAGGGCTTGAATACTTCTAAGCATGCAGTGCACAGCATTGGAGAGATTTCGTCTCCTTGCCTGACCCCTTTCTTGATATGTAACTTTTTACTTTTCTTGTGGAGAACTAAGCTAGCTGTGGAATCTTTGTAGATATTTGCCATGATATTCACGTATGCCTCGTGTACTTCTTGATTACGCAATGCCTCTATGACTGCTGGTATTTCTACTGCATCAAATGCGTTTTCATAATCTATGAAAACCATATAGAGAGGTTCATTGTACTCCACAGATTTCTTGATTATCTGATTGATGACATGGATATAAACCATCATAGAATACCCCTACTCGAAGCCCGCATGTTCTCTTGGTTGACTGAAGTCAAGCGTGGCCCTGATTCTATTGGAAATTATCTTCCTGAATATTTTATACAGTACTGCAACCAAGCTAAAGGGTCAATAATTGTTCAACTCTTCAACGTCTGCCTTCTCACGGATTAGAATAATGTTGGCATTGTTCCAGGTCTCTGGTACACTTGAAGCCGTGAGGCATTGCGTATTAATGGCCGCAAGCTTTCAAGATAACTGCTTACAGATATCTTACGTATCTTACATACAGATATCTTATGTCTTACAGATAACTGGCTCTTATTGCCTACATATAACGTGCTGGATCTGGTAGGCGCACATAATTGTATTGGCGCCGAGCCCATTGTCGACGCACCGTACGCCACAGATTACTGCGGCCGCGAATTGATGTGGCCCGACAAAAAATAGCAAGCGTTTCCTGTTTGTTCTGCCCATCCGCCGGCGCACATGGCGACGGCATAGTTTCCTAATTTACAAATGGCAATATTATTAACAGCGAAGCATGTTTCCCTAATCAGATACAGCACACGACGATAATAGGGACGTGCATTTGGAATATGTGAGTGCGCAAGAGGTAATGCTGGAATGTACGATGAGCCATTTATAAAAAGCTCGTGCACTTGATCGAAGCATCAAATTTCGATGAGGGGCAATTGTGACGAGCAGACAGAATGGTTCTGCTAGTCTTCAGAAGTAAATGCACCGGCGCGCTTTACGCGCTATTCCGAGTGCGCAGCGACTTGGGAAAGCTTGGTGGTCTAGGGATGTCAGTGCTACGCAGAAGGATATTAAACCGAAGCTCTATATGACTAGGCGAAATCGCCTCTGTACAGAAAACTATCTTTATCCGCATTGGCTCGAGCCTCGTCGTCTTCTTCCACAGCTCGCTCATTGGCTCGTGCCACTGCTCCCGCGTTTGTCGTCTTCTTCTACAGCTGGCGGCGTTGCCACACATCATTCCAGCGTAGAATTTCACTTCTCATCTGTCGTCGTAATGGGGAGGACGAGTTTACGGGAGTATGAGCCATTTCTTAAAGGGGTATGAACCTTTCATTGTCTAACGTAACGGGCAGATTTAATGTTGAAGCAATATAATTTTGAAGAATCGCAAGCGGCAATGGCTGCCGAATGCTGCTAACCACGCCACCGAGCAAACTCGAGACATCGAACGCACGAGACCAAGGTGGACTGTGGGCATACCGTCAGTAACGTCTTTCTCTCCAGCACAGGCGAACATGTCTATAACCTCATAATTCAGAAATACCTAAATGAACCCTCGATAATAAACCAGTGATAAACATCGGGACCGCACGTTTCAGCTTGGCTGGTTAACCATCTTTACGCAGTGGAACGGCCGACGACTTTTTATTTTTTGCGCAGTATTGTTCTTGTCAGCAAAGAAGAAAGAATGTCGAAAATCCAGTTGTGCCATGCCTGGCGCTTTTATAAGCATACGTAACAGGTAGCACAACAAAGTTCCTGTTACTTGTGTCAGGTGCGACATAAAGGCGGTCATGTCTCTGCGAGTGCAGTTGCAGCGCTCAGGTTTATTGTTAGACGGCTGATGAACTACAGTAATTGAGCAGTAAATTACGTGGCATTCCTTGCGCAGGGCTTCATGAAGTTGGAGAGAAAGGTACGTCCCATGGCGCTCAGTCTTTGTCTGCACACTTCATTAGAAATTCTCATGTAGAACTGTAGGAACCAGGTGAAATGATGCGTAGAGGCAATGTACAGAGGAAATGTTTACGCATTGAGCGTAATATGGTCAATGGCCACGATTACCAATTGGTGGCTATCAGGAGTGCTTCGCAGGGGCATATGAAGACCAACTCTCACGCGGTCAGATGCGCGTGCTGGACAAGGTAACGGCTTAAGTAAAACATACAAAAGATGGGGAGGTTTTCTACGGTGTTGGCAAGTGAGTCCCGATTTGATATATTGATGGACAAATCATTACATTGTCGGGCGAGGCAGTAACAAAATCGCAGGCACGCTTATGCTCTCAAGCGAAGCTTGAAAGCATAAACGCTTTCTTCGTCTTCGCCACAGCTGCTGCTGCTTTCTTGTGGAATCGCGTTTGGTGACTGCGCGGCATACTGAAAGTAAAATCGAGGTCACGCAGTGGTCATATAAACATTGATATCCCAACTGGCTACGGTTTACTGGCATAAAAGTTTGGCCGGTGCTGGATGTGCGGCAGTCAAACACAGGTTATATTTGAATCGATGCGGTATGTTTTGGCAGTTAGAGCTCACGTCAACCCTTACTTGCATTAACACGCCGTCATTGTCATGTCGTCGTCATCATTCGATCAAAGACGATCTGCGCTGTGGGTGTAAAGTTCGCCAAGAAGTAATAAAACGATCAGTATTCAATGCAATAAATGTCTAATTTTTGGCATACCTAATTATATGAGTCTACGCTATTTCATTTGAAACTTCCCGCTCAGTGATGTTAGGCTTTCATGGCATCGCGTCCTGTAGGTGACGTTTCGCTTAATCTTAAGAGGCCATATAAAAAGGAAATGCGTTGTTGCTCTCTCAGTTGACAACATTGGGCGTAATTAGGTCCCCTTTATATATTTAAGTGTTTTTAGGAAGAATCTCTCTATGGAGTGGACGGCAAGTATGGTGCCCAAGCGACATGGCGCTCCCGTGTGCTCGGGAGATGTCTGGGCTCTAAACACTAAGCCATCGCCCAGTATTTGAAACAAAAGAACGTAGTAAGTTCAGTTTGTAAGCAAATCCACTTTTCTAGTGCAAGGTATTCGGGAAGAAGAAAATAAAATTATATATTAGCACACTTTATTAAGTTATTTAGTGGGAGGTATACCACTGACTCATAGGTCCTAATTAAGTGCTGTTTTCGGCACGCCGGGAAACGTTTTCTGATTTCCCTGTGCAAGTTGTGCATATGAGTTTCAATGTAGATTTGTAGGTTGAGTGTAATTAACGGATTTAAATTTGCAAGTGACTCTCGTTGTGCACACTGATTGCTTGGAGCTTTAGATGTTTTTCGATTAAACACTACAAAAATGATTAAAACTAAAAGCATCTTTTCCACCACAAGCATGTCCACTAGCCGTGCGATTTACGAGGCAACTTATCTTTGCTTCCCTTTTTTCAGCTCATAGACAAATTGGCAAAAGAAAGTATTTTAGCCTTTTGTTTGAGAACATAGCATTGTTTTTGCTGCCGCGCTTTATCATTATATGAGGAAATAGGGATCATGACCTGCACACAAACAAGCAAAAGAACTGATTTGCAGAATGTGCACATGAGGAAGTGGTAGTGTTCTTTTGCCCTCTGACGTGTGGAGAACGATATGTCAACCAGTCAGGCAGGTGTGTTAACAATATGCTCAGAGAGAACAAGTACGCCGCATGAAAGTTGCAATCTTTGGAGATTGTCTCACGTTGTCGCCAGCGGGAATGTACACCAGTGTTCTCCAAGTCGAAAAAAATAACATAGACAACCTCATAAACTTACAAGAGAAATAATAGGGGCTTTCGAAATGAATCGTTCCAAAGTCTATTGTGTCACCATTCTTTCCCAAAAACCTTTAAAGGAAAAAAGTGTTTTCTTGCTCACAATTTTTTGTGAGCTTCTGTCATGTAGTGTTGCTTCTCTTGAATTTGATAACCTGTTTTCTTGCTTCTGCTTTCGCTGCTCTCTTGCGTTTGCTTATTAGGGGATTCTGCTGAGACTGTTGCTGGGGGCACTGTTGTCTTGAAGGCATATTTGGAGCAAGTATTTGACTGCAAATAAATTATATATATATATATATATATATATATATATATATACAGGCCTACACGATAACATCTTTACTGAGGTTAACCTTAGAATACGGTGCTATGAATGGAACCACGACTATGTGAGGTTTTAAAGAGTTTCTCCAATTTTTTGACGCGTGCGGTGAGTTTATTATTATAAAATACTACAGCAAGTCAGGTACTGCAAAGATCCATTGGGTGGCTTTTCATTGAGCTTGGGCGCGCCCTGTGCAGTGCGTTTTGCACAGTTCTTGCTGATTGTACGTTGATGTTATGTGGTCAGTGTGCTCATCCTGAACTATTTGTGCTTCTTGTTTCACCTATAAAAATGACCCATTGAAACAATAAAAATATGTTCTTGAACCACGTAAAGTAAAACCTGAACATGCATGCGGTAGACACACAGTATCCCTGTAACATGTGCGCGAACATTATACTTTAGATTGTGGTATTTGGCTTGGTAATCACGTGTAAGTACACAATATACCCGAGCAAAAGATAGGGAGCAGTATCAAAATAACAAGTGATTTTCTGATAAGAGGCTTTTAAAAATTTCACCTATCATCGCGGTCACGCGCTAACTTTCAATAACCATTGAAACCAAAGCTCAATTAAGCGTGTGTGGCCAATTAGCTCCTTTGAGTGAGCTGGCACATTTTATGATTTTTGACTTTGGTGACCTTTAAACTCGTGTGTGTGCGTACAATATTATGCATTCGGTAAAGAAGTTGGATCCATGTATTTTCCAAGTGGCGCACATGTATATATCTTCGCTTTTGTTTGCAAAAGTTACCACTGATAAAAGCTTGCTAAAGTGAACATTGGTTCGATAGATACAAAATTAGTATAAGACATAGTATTTTCTACGGATATCCGTGACCAATACGGACATTATGTTTAGGTCCATTTGTAACTACATAATGCAATTGAAGAAAATGTTATTTATCAATTCTGGAATATATTTTGTGACAGAATCTATCAACAAATATGCTAGGAGGCGAACCTACACAGTAAGATAATTTACACCCTTGATGGTAAGAATTGCGAATCATAGGACCATTCATGGGTGTTTTCATTCAAAAAACATCCCATAATCATGTCGTTTTGCGTAGCATAGGGTAGTTATAGATGTCACAGCACCCTTACACGGGTGTTCTGACTGCGAAAATTGGGCCAGTGTGCATGGGTGCTTTAATTTATTTTTACTACATTCAGAAACAGTTTGACGGAAAGCCTGTCCCAAGGCACTACAAACCACTGGCGGATGAACGAGGGGGCCCTCCCTTACCCCCACCCCTTCCCACCGAGACATGTCTTCAAAGCTGACAAAATTCGTGCCGTGGGTCCCCCTCCGTTTCACGGTATATGGTTTGACGAGCCCCCACCATTTTAAGAATGTGTTGTTATAAACCTGTTGCTTAAGCACCACTGTCTGTTACGTCGATCATAGTAAGCCAGGTGGCACACACTTCTCAAATGTCCTCGTTCATAATTAAGTTCCACGGAATCCAAAAGCGCGCACATATGTTTCTAGTATAGAATGCTTAAGCGAAATAAAAGTGTTCAAAACGTTTTCAGCAAGCCACAACTCTTGTGCAACTCTTGCTTTTGGGACGGCATGAATCCAGCAAAATTAATAGGCAGGTGACAGCATGCGACTGGGCGCAACGCGATTGCTCCAAAGCCATGTGGTCGTCTAGCTTTCTCTCAAAACAAAACAGAACAGGCAGAAAAGGGCGCAACGAAGTATTCAATATATGCGCCAATGCGGAGAAAGATACGCCGAGTCCCGCCGTTCTGACCCCACCCCGCATTATATCTTCATGGCAAGGGCCCCAACCCGCGAACAAAAGATACGCCGAGTCCCGACGTCCTGACCCCACCCCACATTCTTTCGTCAAGGCAAGGTCCCCAACCCTTTCTGCTTCTCTCCCATTTACAAACAAGGTAACTTCGTCGGCAATCTTGAGCCTTCTGATGCTGTTGGGCTAGTTGATTTGACATGACTGACATGAGCGTTCTTATCCACCACAATTCTTTGCTAAAACGGCATCTACAGAAAGCGCCGTGCAAGCGCTCATGGCTTCGCGTCCGCGTCAACTTAGGAAGCTGGCTGTACAAAAAGCAACTATTAAGTTAGTGGTTGTAAGAAAAGAAAGTTCTGCTGGCTAAGAACACTTGAACATCGGCCAGCACAAAGTGCGCAACAAGAAAGGGAGAAGAATGTGAGAAGGTATAGAGAACCAGCATACAATATGAAACAATAATATTTACAATACTGACTACTAGCGCAATTTACAAAAAATATTTCCCTCGGCAAACGACAGCATGGCGCTTGTTGCAGACAGAAACATATCCGAACCGGGTAGCCTACCACCGTTACTATCCAGAACTTTACACCGATAGATGCAGATTCTGTCAAGAAAGGGCGGACTTACAACATATGGTTTGGGTTTGTCCTGGGACACCCACACAGAATAAAACGCACAAAACCAGAGCGCAGTGGGAGACCGCGCTGCTCAGCTCTGCACCGGAAGACCAACTTAAGGGAATCCAGCAGGCCGAAGACGCCACCAGAGCCCAAGGGCTCGAGGCCGTCATGCCTAGGTCTCACAAATCTGCTACACAAATAAAGATTATTCCTCCTCCTTCTCTCAAGTTGCAGAAAATATGAATGCGTGCATAAATTTTGCACGCATTGCAAATGCAAATGCATTTAGCCAATCATTGTAGATAGAATGAGAATGAGGCCCTATCTTTGTTCACAGGCATTTGTCGAAGCAGTGTTAAAGCGTGCACACAATTTCCTGCCAGCCAAGTACGTTCGCGATGTCTGGCCTATGCAGATCTGCGCGAGACTCACGCGTCTTCCCTCGCGAGACAGGTATGACAGGCACGCGTACTGAGAACGGGTGATTATAACTCTATAGAATGAAATTGAACAATGTCGAAGCACCAGAGCCCTGGATGACACGTTACAGTTTGAACAGAGGCGCTATGCAGCAATTTTTTTATTGGGAGCAATACATTTCTTGTCGCTAGGGAGGGCCTCTCAGAACAAACCTACGTGTCTTGGGAGGACCGCACGTGTAGGAGGTATACGTAGTCTGTGGACGAGAGTTCTTGGTTGGAGGTGAGAATGGTCGGCATTTTTTTTAAGTTATCCATATCCAGGGAGGAAGAGGGGGCACAAATGTTTTTCGCGAATCACTCTATTTCAGTCATCACAGTTCCCACGCTTTGCCTAGAAGGAATTAATCTATTGTTGTAATTAAATAGCCTTTAGCACAGCGGAATTCTCGCAGAGCAGATGGGTTTGACGATGGTATAGGCGAAGCTGTTGAATGAGAACAATATTAAACTGCTCTACTAGCAGTACTTCAAAATGGAGAATAGTGTGGCTTGGAAATACTTGTCTACCGCATGCACAGAATATCTCGCTTGTGAATATGCCTTCCTCATTACCTGTCATACTGGTATTCTAAGTAACTGTAATAAGACAAGGACCAACAAGGATTATGACAACGATAACTCACGGTTCTGTCCGCCGTGGAGGTCGTTAGTATATTTGTTATTTCGTTTTAGCGATCGTCGGCCCCGCTTGCTGACCCGGTCTAAAAAAAATTAAGGAAAGAGCTGGATGCGCTCCTGCTGCATACCCATGACACCACACAAAAAATGAAAGAAATGCTTTTCGTACTTGGACACATAAGATTCTCGTGTACTGCGAATTCTCGTGTACATGCGAATTTTTTCGGTTACGTCCATGCTTCCTTACATTTAAAGAGCTAATATGAAACTACTTCTATATATGAAGTTCGTCCAACATATTTATGCAATTTTAGCATGCACAGCAGTTCAGAAATATGCGCATTTGAACGTCTTTAAAATTCCAATAAACTTTTTTTGCTTTTTTTCGGTGGATAAAAGAAAACAGACTTAAGCAGCTCAGTATCTCATAGAATCAGAAAGGGGCTCTCATCTTACAAAGAAACATCCAATAAAAAAAAATTCGCACTCACTCACTCGTTACATTTGGCTACACGCAAAGTACTGCCCCCCCCCCCCCCCATTCTCTTTTCGCCTGCCATTTAATTTCATATCAGCTAATACTTATTCGACTAAATTTCCAGCGAAGCTGCCCTAAGCACAGAAAATAGCTTAGAAAGGAATGTACGCACGTAGTGTAAAAAAAAAAGGTTTCTTTTTATGCTCTCAAAGCGAAACCAGAATAGCAATAACTGTCAGGGACGGCTGTCGCCGCCATCGCTGCTGGGTTTCGTAGTGGGCTGCGCGGGGTGCATGTGTGTGTGTTCTTCGTGACGGTCTTGAAGTTGTGAGTACTTAGATAGTTTCTGGCTGCGTTTAGTTGCAGTATCTCGCTGTTTTAGTGTACTTTTGTGCTCATTGATGCAAAGTGCGCGCCCGGACTGCAGGCGACGCGACATGTCTGAGATAGGAAGGCTGTAGTAGCCTACAACAGCGGAGTTTCTTTGTGTCCGTGTGTTTATTATGCCTACGACGGCCGTTATTCGTGGCAAAGGAGAACACCGTTTCCAGTTGCCCTGAACAGTGATGAAGTCCGCGATTTTTCCGGCGGAATCCATCCTCGACATCGTTCTCCTCTACGTAGAAGAAATGGCGGGCACTGAGTGCAAACTGTGACAACGCTTCGCGTTCACACCGAGGCACATTTGCAATGTGCATGGGCTTCTCATATAAAATGTACGTACGTTGAAAGTCGTGTTTTTGTGGTGCGTCATTGGGACAGTAATTTTCGCGAAATATTTTTAAAGGACTGCACAAGGTGAATCGTATGTGAGTGAATTATGTGTACTTCCCGGTGCCCAGGGGTACTGAATGTGAAAAAGAAAAAAAAAAGAAAAAAATTTTCATTGTTCACGTGTCCTTAACTAATCTGTGACACCACACAGAGTTGTAGAGCATCAAGTTTTGCTACGCGTCAGTATTCGGCGCAGGCAGGTAAATAATTCTTTGGTTTAGCTAGCTGGTTCATTTTTTAACTAAACATGGTCGCAGACCGGTGTCAGACGCCCACTTTCTATTGCGATCGAGCCCGATTTGGATAGAAATTTTTGACCACGATTGGCTCCCTTCCGCAGATTGAGCAAAGAAGCCAATCACGACCACAAATTTGATCCCGATCAAAAGTGTGCCATGTGAAACCCGTATTATGTGGCCCAGTGTATTCGCACACTTAATTGTTTTTAGGTCGGAAGTCAGGTGGTAGATAATGATGCGGGTAGTTGGCAGCGCTTGTGCTTTCATCGCTAAAACTTTGCCCTCTGAACGACAGATACGCAGAAATCCATGAGATCAAAGAATCATTTTTAAGCATTGTTTGTAAATTTGAAAGCAGTTCAGTGTGAGACACACGGTCAAATACGTTTTCGAAATTAATGAATATTATGTCCATTTGGCCCTGTCTGTCTAGAATTGCTGAGAGTTCCTGGATAGTTTCGAGTAGCTATGTTATAGACAGTCGCTTCCGAAACCCATGCTGCTTGGAATCAATTGTATTGCTGTCATTCAGGAAGATGGACATATATTTAAATACAATATGTGGGTACATGTGGGTAACAGTGAAATTAGTCTGTACGAAGTGATAACCGACCTGTTTTCTGATTTGGGTATTGTGGCAACCTTTGCGTACTTCCAGTCATCCGGAACCTCTGCACACGATAAAGGCTTGCTAAATAGGATGTACAGGTATTTTGAGCGCCACTTGGCATATCTCACGAGAAATGCAGCAGGTATGACGTCCAGTCCAGGTGATTTATTTGTATTCAAATTTAACAAGAGAGATGAAATGCCTTCATCGGTGACTGAGATATTTTCAATTGACGGGCAATAAACTGGAAGGTTAAAGTTTGGCTTGCGACCGTCGTGGTCCGTAAATACCGAACAGAAAAATTGATTCAAAAATTTTGCGTACAAACTTTTATCAGTTACGGTTTCCCCGTCGATACAGAAACTGGAGAAGGGCTGCTTTTTCCGAAGCAAGATGTCTGCAGAACTTTGCCGGGGAAGACAGCATAAAATTCTTCAAAGATACACTTTGATAGTATCCCTTTACCTTACAAATGATTGCCTTCAGTTGCAGACGCATCTTGGAAAGTTTACTGGCATTGCCCTCTGTGGTACAGTGACGGTGCTGTTTTCTTATTCGTTTGGCCATCTGTTCCAGCCGCACTATATCTTTTGTCATCCATGGGCGTGGGTGCTGTCGAATGCTTAATCTCATTGGAAGAAAGTCCCTGGCGGATTTTAAGACTAGGTTCCTAAAGAAGCACCGCAGCTCATTCACGCACCACTTGACTGAATCAGAAAGCAGTTTAATATCAGCCAGCGACCTATCCATGGCATCCATTATGTCAAAGTCCTTAGCGCGGCAAAAGTTTAGAACGAGGCATCTTTTTTTTTTCCTTGGTTTTTCTTCATCTTTTTTTTTCTTGGTGAAGTGTTAAGGATATCAATTTGGGATCAGATATTCCGTCGAAAATATCTACTTCAGGATCACGACTGAGCACTGCATTGCTTACAAGAAATATATCTAAAATTGAGGTTGTATCGTTCTGCCTGCGCGTGGGCTCGTTTACTAACTGAGCTAAATCATGGAATGTCAACAAAAGGTTCAGCAGCACTAGAAAGGGGCCTAGGAAAATCGGTACTCCAGTCGATAGTGGGCAGGGGGGAGCAGCTACCATGCGGTCGCTGCTAAGCTCTCCTTTCTGCTTTCTTGTGCCGGTTAGTGAGTCCGAATCCCTATTTTGTAAACGTACAATCAATGTCTGTTTGCTGCTCTTCCCTTGCCCACAAGTGCAGTCTGCCACTCTGAGTGATTGTGTCTACGTTGCTATGTTGCTGTTACTTTCTGGGCTTGTGGCATTAAACCCTGCTCCCCATACTAAAGCTGAACATCAGCACAATGAAGTAATGGCCGCCATAGCTGCTTTGACGTCCAAATTTGACACGCGACATGCCGAGATGATGAATGCCATAGCTGAACTAAAGGCTAACCAAGAAAACCTTACTGAGACTGTTTCAGACCTTTCCGATAAAGTTAAGCAGGGTTTGGGAACGGCGTAGTTGGTATTCCATTGCAAACTTGACTTACAGCGCGAACATAAAGACAGGGACAGGAAGAAAGACGAAAGGCAAGTGCTGCTGAACCTTTTGTTGACATTGTAGCATTCCATGATTTATCTCAGTTAGTAAAAGAGCCCACGCGCAGGCAGAACGATACAACTTCAATTTTAGATATATTCCTTGTCGCACAACTTAGCCGTCCGATTGAAACCAAGAAACAAAAATGTTGCAGTGGCTTAGCTCGGCTATGCCAGGATATACGTAGCGTTAGCAAAGGTTCAGCTGATTATTCTTAGCTTTCCTGGTTGTCTAGATTGTCAAGGATTAGCTTGATTGTCATGCTTACTGCTGCTCCAATGACACACACAAACGCCAGTCAGAAGCGCAGCGGCTCCTGCGCAGTGTCAGACGGCGACTGCACAGCGAGCGCGCGCCGGCGCCAGTGCGTCTACCACGGCTACGACGTCACTCCTCTGGAATGCGCAGACCGGCGGCGGTGAGTCGCGCGCGGCGGCGGCGGAGTGCGCGAGAGGTGCCGGCTCCGGTGGCTCCGGTGCGCAAGCCGTGTGACATCACTGATCCTTGCGCATACGCAGCACGGCTCTTGATGTGCCGCGCGAAACGGGCTTGGCTAGGCCAGTGTAGTTAACGCTACAAAAAGATGCATTGTTCTAAACTTTTGCCGCGCTAAGGACGTTGACATATTGGACGCGATGGAACGGTCGCTGGCTGATTTTATACTTATTTCTGATTCAGTCACGTGCTGCGTGAACGAGCTGAGGTGCTTCTTTAGGAACCTAGTCCTAAAATGAGCCAGCGACTTTGTTCCAACGAGGTTAAGCATTTGACAGCGCACACGCCCATGGGTGACAAAGGAGACAGTGCGACTGGAACAGAAGGCTAAACGAATAATAAAACAGCACCGTCAGTGTACAGGCAGTGCCTGTAAACTTTCCAACATACGTCTGAAACTAAAGGCAATCATTTGAAAGGCAAAGGGATACTATCAAAGTGTATCTTTGAAGAATTTTCTGCTGACTTCCCCAGCAATGTTCTGGCGACATTTTTCTTCGAAAAAGCAGCCCTTGTCCAGTTTCTGTATCGACGGGGAAACCGTAACTGATAAAAGTTTATACGCAAAATTTTTCAATGAATTTTTCTGTTCGGTATTTATGGACCACGACGGTCGCAAGCCAAGCTTTACCCTTCCAGTTGATTGCCCATCAATTGAAAATATCTCACTGACCGATCAAGGCATTTTATCTCTCTTGTTAAATTTGAATACAAATAAATCACCTGGAATGGACGCCATACCTGCTGCATTTCTCGTGAGATATGCCAAGTGGTGCTAAAGATATCTGTACATCCTGTTTAGCAAGTTTTTATCGTGTGCGGAGGTCCCGGATGACTGGAAGTACGCAAAGGTTGCCACAATACCCAATTCAGAAAACAGGTCGGTTATCACTTCGTACAGACCAATTTGATTCTTACCCACATGTACCCGCATATTATATTTAAGTATACTTCCGTCTTCCTGAATGACAGCAATACAATTGATTCCAGGCAACATGGGTTTCGGAAGCGACTGTCTACAACATAGCTACTCGAAACTATCCAGGAACTCTCACCAATTCTAGACAGACAGGGCCAAATTGACATAATATTCATAAATTTTGAAAACGCATGTGACCGTGAGTCTCACACTGAACTGCTTTCAAATTTACAAACAATGCTTAAAAATGATTCTTTGATTTCATGGATTTCTGCATATCTGTCGTTCAGGCGGCAAAGTGTGTTTATCGACGGTGTGCGTTCTCGATTAGCACCGGTTTGGTCGGGCATTCCACAGCGGACCGCTGTGGAATGTGGAAGGACCGCGTCCTTGTGCCTCTTTTCTTTCTATTCTTTGTCAATGACCTAATAAAAGAAGTGAACGTGAAAATATGATTATTTGCCGATGACTGTATACTCTATCAAGAAGTTAATAGCGAAAATAACTAGGTCTGTTTGAATTCTTCACTAGCCAAGCTAGAAGCGTGGTACGCCACATGGCAAATTAATAATAATGCAAAGAAACCGGTTGCTATGTCAATAACACGAAAACGTCACGCCTTAAAATTTCTTACAGTTTCAGTGATAATAATCTATCTACGTTTATTAGCTACAAATGCATAAGCCTCGTAATTTCCGGTGAACCTGCAGATTGGGTTACGCAAAGAACAGAAAATAAAAGCTGGCGCAGTTTCACCTTAAAGGCGAAGCATCAATTGCGATAGCAAATTTGTAGAGAGCTATACGGAGTAATGATAGTAGCTTAATCAGCTGTGTAAACTTGGACATGCCGCAGCACCGGCAACACGCAGAACTGTTGTTGACGCCGTCGGCGTTTTGCCCGCGTTCGCACAAAATGCGTGCGGCGTTGGTGACTGTTGCTGGAGCCGATGATATAAATAGGCACTTGGTGCCGCAGCTAAACGTCGCCTACCCCCCCCCCCCCCCCCGGGCCTTTCGCGCGTCGGAAGAGGGCGCGTTTGCTCTACATATATGGTGATTGTAAAGGAGGAAAGAGACAGAGACGCCTACTTCTGCAGCCCTTAAGGGAGCACGGCGCAGAACGCGTGTTTGTTCTCCGCCGTGCGTTCACTCCCCGTGAAAGGGCGCGTCCCTCGCGCCCTTTCACTCTCACATACAGCGTTCGGCGGCGCGCGGCGACGATTTCATCTCCATTGACGTTATACGGAACCTCACGGCGACGGTGACGCCGACGGCAGAAATCTGCTTTGGAGTGTCCATATAATTGCTATCGCAATAATAACAACAGTGATAAGCCACCGAATACATGCAGAATTGCCGCGCTACTGGCCGACAGGAAAATGGACTTCGACGTGCCTGTGGGAAATGACTGAAGAAACAGTGATATATTGAAGAGCTCCCCATGGCACCTGAAACATTTTATTGCGATAGCAATTATATGGACACTCCAAAGCAGATTTCTGCCGTCGCCGTCGCCGTGAGGTTCCGTATGACATCAACGGCGATGAAATCGTCGCCGCGCTCCGGACGCTGTATGTGCGAGTGAAAGGGCACGAGGGACGCGCGCTTCCACGGGGAGCGAACGCACGTTTGCTCTCCAACGTGCGTTCGCTCCCCGTGCTCTCTGAAGGGCTTCAGAAATAAGCGTCTCTTTCCTCCTTTCCACATATAGAGAGCAAACGTGGCTTTTTCCGTTGCGCGAAAGGCTGTGGGGGGACGGGAGGGACGGAGGGGAGGCGACGTTTAGCTGCGGCACCAAATGCGTATTTATATAAAAACGCCGCGCGCGTTCGGTGCGAACGCGGGCAAAACGCCGACGGCGTCTACAACAGTTCTGCGCGTTGCTGGTGCTGCTGCATGTCCAAGTTTATACAGCTGATAAAACTACTATCCTTACTCCGTATAGCTATCTACCAATTTGCTATCGCAATTGATGCTTCGCCTTTCGGGTGAAACTGCGACATATTTTTGTACTCACCGAAAATGAAAGACTTTTCATTTCAAACTTTTCATTCTCGAGATAAAGCATGTGCTATCGGCTAAGGCTGTCACCTTCTCAACACCGATACCACGCAGTGGGAGGCCTCGATCGATCTAAGTATTAAGCTCAGAAATGGCTCAAGACTGAGCAGGAAGAGTACTGGGGCTGTTGGCCTCCCTTTACGAACACGAGGGGTAATGCGAATTGTGAACATTCCCTTCGACTTAAAAATAATGGACTTCGAATAAGCATAGAGCCGTCTTTAAAACGTTCTTAGCGCGACCCTGCCAGAGAAGGGCAGCACTCGAGTGAACCTTCTCTCTATTACAAGTGTGATCACAAATAAAGAGCAAAATTTTGCCGGCTTTTAATGCAAAGCTGTTTCACTAAAGGTGCAGTAGAATTGCAGGTAAAAAATGCAGAACCCTTCCACTACTGTAGAGATGGAAGCAAGCGAAGCTGTGACTATGGTGGGTCTGCTGTTGTAAATACTGCTATAGTGAACTTGTATATATGATTATTGATTTTTTTGAGGGTCTTAGGCATGTTCATCCAAGAGCAAGGACACCGGCGTCTTGTGTTCGCCTAGCGCAATGATCGAGTAGTGTGTTTGCTGCTAACAGTCCGCCCCATCTTCATAGACTAGTGTATGAGCCACAACGTTCATAGCCGCGGCACACTGCACGGGAGCGTCACGGTCTACTGTTATCTCTCCCGCTCCTGCTCACGACGGCCCATACCCACATATCCAACGCGGGTGTGAGCCACACGTGATTTCTTTTTTAACTTTCTTCTATATTTCTTTCTCTATTCCCTTCCTTCCTTCGTTCCTTCCTCCCTTCCTTCTTTCCTGTCCCTGGATTATACCCTAATATCCAATGCGGGTATGTGCCACATTTGATTTCATTATCGTTAATAGTGACGTAACTGACGAGCATGTGATGTTATTGATGTCTTGATCTATCAGTCATGTAAGTCAACCGTTTTGACACCTGCGCTAAGGCACGACTGGCGGGAAAGCACCACGCACATGGAGCGCACCGCGACGTACATGGAGCTCAAATTGTCGTACACGCCGGTCGGTCTACGGACGCGACCGCCTGGAGCCTAGCTCGTAACAGCTTCGGTGTAATATGCGCTTCAACTCACTTCCTTTCGAAGCACTGTAGCTTTAATTTTATTCGGCAAAAGCCCTTTTCGAAGACTATAGACACTACAGTTTTTTTACTGCTGTTTTTTTACACTGCAGAAGCTTTGGAATCAGCCCTCGAAAACAACGAGAAACAAATTCATTGCAGTAAAATGCTCGACAAGGTGGCAGATCCCGTGGCGTGATTTGTCGGAACGGCATGCTGGGAGGACGAGGTTGTTGCCATGACGAGATACAGTAGCTGATGACGGCTTGCCGTACGTCCTCATAGGTGTTCAACCGAAAAGGGAAAATCGCCGTTCAGCGAACACACCATACAGACGCTGCATCTCTGTGCAGTAGCAGCGCAGCAGTGGGTTTGTCGCATTGTTATTGATGAACAGACTGTCCCCAGCATACACGAAGTGGCTGGTGCTTCAGCGTCGTAGAACTCCTGATGATCAGAGTCACACTAGGTCTACTGGCACAGTAGACCTAACCTAGACCACTGGTCATGGCAGAGACGCTACGATGAACCCAGTGAAGGCGTGCTCAGTCGCAGTTACCAAACTGGCGAGGCTGGCCAAAGAGGGAATCACGGCAGCCAGAGTTTGTTAAAGTCGGCTAGCCTAGGTGCGACGAGGGAGCACGAACTGATGTAGCCGTTCAGGGCATTTCGCAAGCGGGTTAGTTTTGCGTGCAAGTTTACACTAGGCACTGGACTTATTTCATTGGTGGCGTTAGCAGGTTATCTAGGCATTTGAAATGTACTTATGACAAATATACGTACCTATGTTTGAGAAATGTTGTAGTAGAATTAAGGTAGATGTCGAATTATAGCATACTTATTCAACGATCTTCCCTCTAATGTCGTAACTCGTTGGTTTAGGTGAATGTACACTTGACCTCATACCTAGACATGTAAACATAATATTTATGCCCTAAGCGAGCAATGTCTCCTGAAGAAGTCCGATGTGCGCGTGATTTTTTTATGAGCCCCTGGGAATTGATTAGTGTACTCCAGTAGAAGCTTTCAAATCTCTAAGCATATTTACCCTCGAATATGTTTACATGTGCGATATCTTTACTAGGAGTGCTTCCAGCGTGTCCTTGCCGTTTTTTAGTTGGTAAAATCGAAAAGACCCACAATCTTACATCCCTCTATGCATCTCGTGTAATAAGGACTCCCTCAATTTTAATGGACGGTATCTTTGCTTGGCAGTGCGATCTTGATGTAAATATGGGTTCTTATGGTTCCGGCATCTGTCCTGACATAAGAAGTGTCCGCCTCATGGAATCGCAGGTGCTACTGAAAGAAAATAATTTTTATATGCAGTCTTGTCAAAACACTATTCGTTTTTGCTGTGCCACATAGAAAAGCAGCGCTAGAGGATGGCTAAAGATAGGAAGTAAGGCAGATACATTGTGCTAACATCTGCATGCATTTCTTTTCATGCCGTGCGATCCATATAGTAACAAAACAAGTTGGCAAATTCAAGAGAACATATCCAACACTGCACAAGGTCACAAAAAAATCTGAGCAAGAAAACATTTCGTTTTCTTTAATGGCTTTTGGGTAAGAATGGGGACTGCATTGACTTAGGAACGATCAATTTTGAAAGGCCCTATTATTTCCCTGGTAAACTTATACGGTTGGCTATGTAATTCTTTTCGACTTGAAAAACATGAATCTACATTTCCACTGGCGACAATGCGACACAGTTTCCACAGATGGCAAGCTTTCCTGCGGTATACTTGTGCTCTCTGAGCACATTGTTAACACACCTGCCTGACTGGTTGGCATATCGTTATCCCCACGTCAGAGGGCAAAAGGACATCACCATTTCCTCATGTGCACATTCTGCAAATCAGTTCTTTTGCTTGTTTGTACGCACGTCATGATCCATATTTGCTCATATAATCATTAGGCGCGGCAGCAAAAACAATGCTATGTTCTCAATAAAAGGATAAAATACTTTCTTTTACCAATTTATCTATATGAGCTGAAAAAAAGGGAAGCAAAGGTACGTTACCTCGTAGATCACACGGCTAGTGGACATGCTTGTGGTGGAAAAGATGTTTTTATTTTCAATAATGCTTGTAGTGTTTCATCGAAATATAAATCTTGCGCTCCAAGCAATCGGTATGCACAACAAGAGTCAATTGGCCTATTTAAATCCGTTAACTACATTCAACCTACAAATCTACATTCAAAACCATTGGCACAACTTGCACAGGGAACGTTTCCCGGCGTACCGAAAACACTACTTAATTAGCGTCTATGAGTCAGTGGTGTACCTCCCACTAAATAACTTAATAAAGTGTGCTAATATATAATTTTTATTTGCTTCTTCCCGAATACCTTGCACTAGAAAAGTGGATTTGCTTACAAACTGAACTTACTACGTTCTTTTGTTTCAAATACTGGGCGGTGGCTTAGTTTTAGAGCCCACACATCTCCCGAGCACACGGGAAAACAGGCAAAAAATGGGGAGGTTTCCATATATATTATATATATATGGAAACGTCCGCATTTTTTGTCTGTTTTCCTTAAGCCTTTACCTTGCCCAGAACGCGCATCTGACCGCGTGAGAATTGGTCTTTATATGCCCCTTCGAAGCACTGCTGAACGTCACCAATTGGTACTCGTGGCCATCGACCATATTACGCTCAATGCGTAAATATTTCCTCTATACATTGCCTCTACGCGTCATTTTACCTGGTTCCTCCTGTTCCACATCAAAATTTTAATGAAGTGTGCAGAGAAGGACTGACTGCTATATGCCGGACATTTTTCTCCAACTTCATAGAAGCCCTGCGCAAGGAATGCCACGTAATATACTGCGCAAGTATTGCACTTCATCAGCGGACTAACGAGGTACCTGAGCCCTTCAAATGCACTCGCAGAGACATGACCGCCTTTAGGTCGCACCTGACAACAGTAAATAGGACATCGTTGTGCTACCTGTTACGTATGCTTATAAAAGCGCCAGGCATGGCACAATGTGATTTTCTCCATTCTTTCTTCTTTACTGACAAGAACAATACTGCGCAACAAATGATATCCTTCTGTGTCGCACTGACACCCCTAGACCACCACGCTTGTCCAAATTGCTGCATACGCGGAAGAGTGCCTAAAGATCACTGTGAAATGAGGTTTATTGATACAGGCGTAGATGTAGATCCTTCGGATATACTGGCACAGAACGGGCGGCTAAACAGTTACGTCGGGCAGCGCTCTTAGCGGTGACTTCGGCGTCGTCTTTTGCGGAGCGATCACGATGCTGCTACTGTTGGTTGTGCGCATGATGATGATGAAGATGACGATGCCTAAACACTTGGCACAACCCACTGAGGGGGATAGGCCACGAACCGGGCGGTATTTTGATAGAAATTTATAATAAATTAATTTGTAAATACATAAGTATTAAAAAGAAAACAAATGACTAATTGAAAATGAGAAATAAAGCAATAATAAAAGAATTAGGTAGTCTATATACAAAGTTAGTCAGCCTTGCCAGAATAGGAATAGTAATATGAATTTAATAATAAATAAATACAGCAAAGAAAATACGTAGATTTTGAATAATAATAATAATAGTAATAATATAATAATAATAATAATAATAATATAATTGTGGGTCTGTGACTTTACTTATTGAATTTGCTAAATCTATAATTTATTGAATGATAAATAAATATATCATGTAAAAATGGGAAAATATTAATAAGGCAATCTTTTTGTGTCACATAGAAAATTATAAATGGCTCGGCAAACATTCCCGTGGCTATATCCTAACACCGTGGCTCCAAGTGAGAGTACAACTGAACTGCTTAACGGCAGTCCTAGATTACGAAGTGGGATTTCCAAACATCGTTGTCGATGATTAGAAAACCGCCGTAACGATAATAAAAAGTGATCGATAGATTCTGGTTCATTGCAGAGGTAGCGTAATGGTGATGCCGCCAGACCACATCTGTGCTAGTAAAAATTTAGTTGTGGAATACGGCAACGCAGTCTTGTAAATGTTACTTCGAATTGCCGGTTAGGACACCATTGTCGATTCCAAGAACAATTTAGATGTGTAAAGTCTGTTGATTTTGATAATGCGAGGCTTTTCTTGTCTTCAGTCAAAGAAAACTGCCTATATCTGGCTGCAGTGATATACGAAGTTGCCCGCAGAACAGATATCACCGGACCCTTTAAAGAAGCTCGCGCTAAAGAATCATCTATTTCATTAAGTTGGATGTCTCGGTGGCTTGGTACCCACACTAAATGACCTAACTATAAGTGGGGAGGAGCTAATGTATAAAACGTGTTTAAAGCTGTCAAATTTGTAGATGCGTTAAGAGCGCTGCACACAGAAAGGTAATCTGTGACAATAATAACTTTTGTAACATGTAGCGGTAACTTTCGCAATGCAAAAATTATTGCCAGAAGTTCGGCCTGAAAAACTGATGTGTAATCTGACAGGCGAAGTGAAAAAGACCAGTCGAGGGATGGTGAGTATATTCCCACGCCTGCCTTCTCTTCACACGAGGAATCATCAGTCGCTATTACATTTATTGGGAAATGGGCCAAATAATCTTGCAAAAGGCACATTCAAATACGTTGGTGGCAGTAGTTTTGCGTTATTGGGAGAAATGTCCACAAAATCTATTTTAAAGGAAAATGTGGACCGGAAACGGAATGATTTCCCTAATGCGAACATTTAAAGGTGCTAATTGTGCCTGCACAAATGCAAGCTGTGGGGTATGTAACCGAGGCCACGTGATCTCAAAAATGAATTCGGTTCACTAATAAATATATATTCTGTACGTCTAAGAGGAGATTCATAAGCACTTAAGTAGGTTTGAACCGTAAGCATACAGAATCTCGTGTGAAGAGAAGGTAAGCGCACTTCCTGGTATAACACATTATTAGCAACGAATTTAGGCAGGCCTAAACATATTCGAAGAGCTTCTCTCTCTCTAAAAGAACAAGTGGTCTTATTTACTCTCATACCCACAGCGCCATTTAGGCATTACAATGTGTGGGGGGGGGGGGGGGGTTACATACAACAATGTAAACAGCTTATGGCATACAACAAACAGCACTATACCATACAGTACACAAAATAAGACAAGAAACGGCATCATACAACTAAATAATAAAGCACTATGTAATGATTGCAAAATATACATTAACTATATACTGTAAAAAAATTCAAAGAGCATTTGCAAAAAGTTAATTATTAATAATAGTATACCAACCACGGCAGCAGGCAGTCGATTCCATTCTAAAATGATTTTTGGGGAAAAAAGTGCTTTTGAAAAGCTTAGTTCTACAACTGTATTCCCTAACCTTGAGCTCGTGATCTGTTCGTCTGGATATATAATGTGGCTGAAGAATATATTTATTGCGGTCTATTCCAATTTGGCTATAAAATATATTGTGAAAAAGTTTCAAGCGTAATGTCTGCCTTCTTTTTTCTGAAGTGTCCCATTTTAATGTTTGTTTTGCAGTAGTAACGCTAAAGTTTCTCTCATAGTTGCCCATTACATACCGTGCTGCTATATTCCGAACTCTCTCAAGTTTATCTCGGTCGGTACACGTAGGAGGGTCCCATACGGTGCATCAATATTCTAAAATGGGTCTAATATAGCTTTTGTACAGAAGATCACGAGCCTGCCGTGGAAAGAATTTTGTATTACGCCGTAGAAATCCTAACACTTTGCATGCCTTTGCTGTAATGAAATCAACGTGCCTGTGCCAACATATGGATGGTGTGAGAAATACACCCAAGTACTTGTACTCGGAAACAGTCTGCAATGGGGAACCGGATAGATAATATACTGCTTCTGGCATACACGTTTTAGTAAAGCACATGTGGACAGTTTTCTGTGTGTTTATTTCTATATGTGACTCTCTGCACCAGTTTTGTATTTTAACTAAATAATTTTGCAAAATAACAGTATCGGCAATGCTTGTAATTTCTCTATATATTATCAGATCATCAGCAAACAATCTTACGGAAGAAACAATAGTGTTGGGAAGGTCATTTATAAATATTAAGAAAAGTAATCTGCCCAATACCGAGCCCTGGGGGACGCCAGACGTTACGCGGGCCGCACAAGATTTCGCACCATTTACCAATACATGCTGAAACCGCAAAGAAAGGTATTCCTGAATCCATGCAATTACTTGTTCATTGATATTAAACCAACGTAGTTTACTTACAAGTAATGTGTGATCCACCAGGTCGAAAGCTTTTCTAAAATCTACAAACACCGAATCAACACAAGAACGAGCATCCAGTGCACCACAAACTTCATGAACGAATTCTATTAATTGAGTTGTACAGGAAAGCCCTTGCCTGAAACCATGCTGTTTCGGATTCAGGAGGTTATGATTGCTAATGTGTGCCATTATGTGACTGCACAAGACGTGCTATAATAATTTGCAGACAATACTTATTAGAGATATCGGTCTGTAATTGTTGACTAGCTCGCGAGGCCCCGATTTATACACTGGCACAACGCACGCCAGCTTCCATTCGTGTGGTAGGACCCCGGTGCTCAATCATTTCGAGTACAGTACCTTTAGAAGGGTGGGATGAACGACGCACACAATTTGAGAAAAGCGCCCGTCAATCCATCCGGCCCCCCGGCTTTGCTGGAATCTAAACGTTCAAGAAGAGACCGTATTCCACGTTCATCAATAACTATATCATCCATGTTTTCAATAACTTCATTAGCAGACGGATGCGGAATTGCGCTCGAGGTACTGTGCGCGAAAATGGAAGCAAAAAACTTCTTGAAACAGTTGGCTTTTTCTAAGCAATTTTCTATTTCCACTCCGTCATGCTGAAGTGATGGAATACATACTTTGTCTTTTCTGTTACATTTGACAAGGTTCCAGAACAGCTTTTTCGTTGTTTGAAGTCGAGAAGGTAAAGCGTCAAAGAATTCTATTTTTGCCTGGCGGATTTTTGTTTGCATGATTTTGGTTATAGTCGCAAGTTGATCGCAAGTTCTCGAAATGGAGTTTCTTTTATATTTCCAGTATATCCTATTCCTTTTACTAGTAAGGCGTCGTAGCTCACCATTAAACCATGGCTTAGATTTAGTACGCTGTTTGGACTGCACCCACGACGGCACATAGTTTTCTTGTATCTCAAGCATTCTTGTTTTAAAAAGGACCCATAACTCATGAACGCCGATTGTTTCAGAAAGTATTTCGAATTCCGGAAGGAATTCCTGTAATGCAAGTCCTATTTCATTTACGTTGGCTTGGCTGTAATTATACATCCTTCTGGCTGTCGAGCTTTGCGTCTTTTCATACGTCAGATTCATTTCACAAATCACAGCTTTATGGTCGCTAATACCTGGCACCACCAAAACTGTCCTAACCCAATTTGGCTGATTAGTTAAAATTAGGTCTAAGACGTTATTTTGTCTCGTACCTTCTGTTACAACCTGGGTTAAGGAAAAACTGCTTAGTATCGCCAACAATTCCTTTGCCACTGCAGATGTAGCCCTAATATTAGAACATTTCTTATTCCAAGAAAGCTCTGGAATGTTAAAGTCCCCGCCAATGAGAAGGTAATCTATATTGACTGTCTCTATTGTCTTTGAAAAATCAGACAAGACAGTAAGAGAACTTCAAGGAGCCCTATAAAATGAACATACTAATAATGTTTTCCCGTTTGGTAATCGAATCTTACACCATATATCCTCACAGTTTCCGCTGCCGATATCGAGTGCGGAACAAGATAGCAAAGTGTCAACAAGTATAAAGACTCCACCGCCATGGCGGTTTCTATCGTTCCTAAAACATGTGTAGCCGTTTGGAAAGACTTCATTGTTTGTGATTTCGTCATCTAGCCATGACTCCGTTCCAAGCACTACACTTAGCTTGGTCATGCGTAGTAAGTTGTCGAAATCATAGACTTTGTTCTTGATACTACAGCAGTCGACCACAAGCAAAGGTACATCTGCTACAGAGCTGCGCATGCGTCATGTCGTTTGCACAACCTGGCCACTACCTTCGTCATATACATATGCTTGCCCGTTTAAAAAAAGCTTATCATATTTGAGGTTCACGCGAGCACCATCAAGAGCATTTCTTTTGCCGAATTCCCAAAGAAACTTTCTTTTTCTGCGCACTGCCTCTGAAAAATCTTCTGATATACTAATATTGGATCCTTTTAGTTTCCTTGCGTTGACTAGAATTGCCTGTTTATCTTTAAACATCGAAAACATTGCAATGAGCGGCCGAGGTTTATTGGCCTGGGACCGGCCAAGTCTGTGTGCCCTTTCAATCTGCACTGGCGTTAGTCCTAAACGTGATGCGATTTCTTGTACTTTTTTCTCAGAGACAGCGGGCAGTTCACGACTTTCACTGTCAGGGACACCATAAAATATCAGGTTGCATCGCCTGCTGCGGTTTCCAAGTCGTCTATTTTACGGGATAAGTCCTTCACCGTATTGTGAGTGTCTTCAGTTTTCTTCCTACATTCAGTAACGACTCCTCTTAGGTTGGCGAGCTGTGTTATTGCACTTTCCACAGAATCTATTTGCGACTTCAGCTCTTCTATAGCTATTTGACC
Organism: Dermacentor silvarum; assembly: GCF_013339745.2. Lineage (NCBI taxonomy): Eukaryota > Metazoa > Arthropoda > Arachnida > Ixodida > Ixodidae > Dermacentor > Dermacentor silvarum. Next base: position 54,786,002 of record NC_051156.1, on the reverse strand, counting down.
TTGGTTCTGCGATGTTTCGATAGCCTGTAATTTGGCCTTTATTTCTTTTTGGCCACCCAAAATTAGATTCAGTGTTTCAGCTGTAGTTGGGCCAGGATTTAGCTCTACATCACCGCACAGGAATAAAAGCAAAAAATAGAATGCATATCTTCGCAGTAAAAAGAAACGACGTTTGGCATGACAACGCACAGCACGGTACTGTGAATGCACACTTGAACCTCGGGGCGTAACCAGCACCATGAATACATGAAAGGTGAAAGTCTCATTCGAATAATCACCAACCTGCGTTAGCAGACCTGCGTTAGAAGAAATGCGTGAGTGGCACAATCATGTTGGTGCCGGCCTCACGCCTCCTATTTTGCACCTCCGGAAAACGAAACACATCCAAATTTCAGAATCGGTCGTACATACATACGGTAGATCATAATTAATATGTCATTTCGCATACCAAAACGCCGGTTACTGATTCTACGTCATAAACCTAGCTCGGGTCCCTTTCGTTGCAATATTTTCTATGTGAGAACGCTAGCTAAGTTTTTCATCATATGTGATATCCAGGTACTTAAGCGACTCTACTTGTGGGATTGTTCTCTGATCATATACTAATGATAAATGTGTCGGCCCGGAAAGCGGAAAGACAAGGACTGCACTTTTGTTTACGCTTAGAGACAGGTGAAGAGCGTGAAGCCACGTCTCTAACATACTTAGGTACGTTTGCAAGGACAGGTAAAGGGAATTGATGTCTCTTGCTGTCGCGAAAAAGTGCGATGTCGTCTGCATAGAGATGAACTTCCCGGCTCAGTGGAATTGAACTCATCAACAGGTTAAATAGGACAGGAGACAGAACAGCCCCCTGGGGCACCCCTCTTGTCCGATTGAATTTTGTTGAAGAAACGCCGTTCTGAAACAATAAAATTTTCTGTTTCTTAGAAATGCAAAAATCCATGTCGTTATATATCTCGGAAAATTGTAGGACTAATCTGTCCAGTAGTAGTGGGTACTCGACACTGTCATAAGCTTTCGCCACGTCAAGAGTCAGTAAACAACTCAATTCTTTTCTATTTCGAGCAAGTTGGATACGGCTTTCCAAGTCTACATGCGCACACCAAATGGAGAGACCAGGCCGGAAACCTATTTGACTTGCGCTCAGTAACAAATTTTTAGATATATGATCCATCATGCGATCATATAGAACTGTTTCAATAAGTTTTACCATATTTGAGGTAAGAGAAATAGGTCGAATATTGTCAAGATTGTAGCCAGCTCCTTGTTTTTTAAGTAGCGGAATTATTTTGGCTGTCCTCCATTCTTGAGGAATCCAAGCATTTTTTAGAGAATAATTCACTGTGTTTAGAAGTTACTCAGGAGACATTGCGAACAAAATTTTTAGCATGGCATTGGAAATGCCATCAGGACCTGGTGCTGAGGCAGGCAAAGATCTAACGATATTAGAAAGCTGCGACACTGTGACTTCCACAAAGTCATCCGCGATGGGAGGTCTTAATTGTCCATTCGACAAACGTGATGTTAAGCGTTGTGCTAATCCCTTTCGTATGAATTCTAATGAAGCAGATATCTCGCGTGGTGAAAGAATTATCGATGTAGTATTCGCTTGTGTCGGTATGAACTTTCTATACCGAAGGAATCTGAACAGTGCTTTCTTGTTGTTAGGCTTAGAGAGGAATTCATGATGTCTTTTATCATATTCGTCTTTGGCATTCGATACAGTTCTCTTGAATGTGGCAGCTGCAAACATATAATCACTCCTGATTATAAGACTGATTGTAAAATAGTTTTTTCCGAGCGGCTTTTCGTCGTCTATATTCCCGCGTGCACTCCGAATTCCACCAAGGAGAACGTTTATCTTTAATATTGAACTGAGACCTTTTATATGAACTTTTTAATACCGCGTAAGGACTCATGGCTTTGATGTCATCCGGCACCGTTATCTGGGAGTTGAGGGTCGCTTTTAATACATTCTGAAATTTCTGGTAATTGACAAAAATTCGCGCCGGAGACTCTAAAGAACTGAAGAGGGCACACAATATCAAACCTAATGGGTAGATAGATGGTCACTGTTTGAAGCAGAGTCGACTGTAGACCAGGAAGTGACGGACATCCCCGAACTGGCAAATGTTAGATACAATACTGATTTATAACGGCCTTGAATAAACGTAACTGCTTTCGTGTTTAACGACAAAAATTTTGATTATTGTCCAGTCCGATAATCTTTTTCCACATGAGTCTGTTCTGAAACCCCAAGCCACATGGTGCGAATTAAAGTCTCCCGCTATCGCAATTTCTTTCCTACAAGATTTGACAACGGTATCAAGGTATCAAATATCTTGAACACCTGCGGGAAATTATGTATTAACTAAAGAAAACGGAGAACAACCAGGAATAGTTACATCTATTGCTAGTATCTCGCACTCCGTAGACATATACTGATATGATATTGTTGCTTTGTGGCATACTTTATTTGTTATCAGGAAAGGGAGTCCTCCGCCTCTCGATGGGCGGTCCAAACGAAATAACCGGTAATTTCTTAAGTGAAAATCTTGGCCATGTGAGAGCCAATTCTCCTGCAAAAGAATAATGTCGGGAGAAAATTGAGAACAAAAATATACTAAATCTGTGACTGAGAAATTATGGAACGGCAGTTCCACTGTAATGCCTTTAAACACCTATGATGAATTAATGCCTACTGTAGAAATCACTTGCTCTAAGATACTGTCTTTTAAAAAATCTTTCTTCGAAAGACTGTCTTTACCGTGCTTAGCGGGTTTTGATTGAGGGATAGTACTTGAAGAATTGCGGTTAGCATCGGACTTTGAAATATTATCTTTAACAATTTTTTTTTCGGTTTTGGAGTGCGGGACAGAGGTGGATGAATTATCATTACGCGATCTTGTGCGTTTAAGCGTCGGAAGATCCATTTCTACATTCTGGTTGTTTCCGACACTGATCCAGAGAAGCATCCGTTGTCGGTCTGCTGAGTTGAAGTTGATGGTCTTGTATTTTTAGTGCTTTTTGCAATGACTGGCGAGGGATATATTAGTTGCCCAGCTTTGGATGTAATGGGATTTGTAGGAATCTGTGATCTAGTGTTAGGGCTCGCAACAGAACTGAAAAGCTGCATCATTTGTGATGTCATCACATGAGCTAGAGTCTCCGACAGGTTCGATGTTAGTCGCTCCATGGCTTTTGACAGTGCTTTTTCGACAGCTATCGCAATAGCAGTGGAAAGGGTTGAGTCTGCAACCATTTGCTGACTGCTTGTCTCTCCTGCACATCCCTTAGATCTTCCCTGGACCTCAGCAACAGCATCACTGCGTGAGCAACGTCTCCTTTCAATTACTTCTATAATTTGAAGTTCCTGTGTTCTCGCAGGACAGTTCGAGTAGTTAGCGTGGTGACCACCACTACAGAGACAGCATTTATCTTCTTCGGATAAGCAATCAGTAAAAGTGTGGTTGTCACCGCAATTACGGCAGCGTGGAGCAGATCTGCAGCCCCTCACGTTGTGACAGAATCGCCAACAGTTGGCGCATTGTAGAATACGTGGAGCCAGAGCTTCAACCTTATAAATTAGGGGCGAGACCTTGATTTCTGTTTGACGCATCGTCCCAGCACATGTAATTATGACTGACTCAGTCGGAGTCTTCTTATTGTCAATTCTCGGCAACACCGGTAAACAGAGATGACACCAGCCACCGAAAACATCTCTAAAATTTCGCCAGGTGTCAAACTGACGTCTACACCCCGAACAATGCCTCTAGAACATGCAAGATGCGGTGGGACGAAACATCTCACCGGATGTGAAGCGAATGTTGAGCAATTCAGCAGTTCCTTGGCACAGTTGTGGTCTGGCGAGCAACATAATATACCTTCCCTGCCGAACTGGTGGAGCTCAGTGATCTGTTGGAAGTGAGTTGACGCCTTCTGCAATTCCACCTGAATCGTCTTCAGGTTCTTCATATTGATTATACCCCCGCCGGTAGGCACCATAGTCACGGGAACGTTGCCGGTTCCACTGCGGAGAAAAATCTCAAGCGGTAGCTCCTGGGGAGCTACCGAGGCTGACCACGGGGAAGCCCCGAGGCCAGGTGATGAGACAGACATCAAGCAGGGCTGACTAACTCAAAAACATATAAGAATTGTCAACACGTAAAGAAATATAGTAACGTAAAATAACAATGTGGACAAAGAAAATAGCACCCGATACTTGACCCAAGCTCCCAAAGCAGGAGATGCTACTATAAACAGCGATCGAACGCAGGGGGACCGAAAGGACACCCGGGTGGCAGCTGGACACGCCTAGTCGAAGTGGTGCGCATCATCTGCAGAGCATGTTGCACGTCTTCATCACAATCAGCCCCGGGAGAAGAAGCAGCCATCCTGGCGGCCTCAAACAGTAGTGATCACGAGCGGCTCACGGTAAAGCTTAAGGCGATCGACGTGAACAATGTCAGGTCCACGACAACGGAGGTCAGAGGGCGGTGTCAGTGGTTCGATTAGGTAATTCACCACAGACGGGCGCTGGACAATGCGATAAGGTCCATCGAAGCTGGGAAGAAGTTTTGAAGACAGGCCAGGAGCATGCGCAGGTACTGACAGCCAGACGAGGTCGCCGGGACAGAAGACAGGTTGCTCACAGTGAGCGTCATGGAGCCTTTTCTGGCGCTGTTGCTCAGCGGTGGTGAAGTGGCGCGCTAACTTGCGACACTCCTCGGCATGACTTGCTGCAGTCGAAACGGGCACACACTCAGAAGCATCGGGCTGGTTGGGTGTCCACGGTGTGGGATGGGTGACGGCCATAGAGCAAAAAGTAGGGAGAAAAGCCAGTGGTAGTCTGGGTTGCAGTGTTGTAGGCGAACGTAACAAATGGTAGGATAAGGTCCCAAACCGTGTGGTCAGATGCGACGTACATGGCCAGCATGTCACCCAGAGTCCGGTTGAAACGTTCCGTGAGTCCATTCGTCTGGGGGTGGTAGGCGGTGGTTGTCCTATGAATAACGTGGCACTGAGCCAGAAGAGCTTCGACAACCTCAGACAAAAAGACACGCCCTCTGTCGCTGAGAAGTTCACGAGGTGGGCCGTGACGGAGGATGAAACAGCGGAGCAGGAAGCAGGCGACGTCGCGCGCAGTGGCGGCAGGTAGTGCCGCAGTTTCAGCATAGCGCGTAAGATGGTCGACGGCGACGATGATCCTGCGGTTACCGGCGGTTGTCATAGGAAGCGGACCATAGAGATCAATTCCCACTCGATCAAATGGTCGGGCGGGACAGGGAAGGGGCTGCAAAACTCCAGCTGCACGGCAAGGCGCAGATTTACGACGTTGGCAGTCCGTACATGTGCGAACGAATTTGCGGACGTATGTAAACACTCCTCGCCAGTAGTAGCGCTGACGAAGTCGTTCATATGTTTTGAAGACTCCAGCGTGGGCGCACTGCGGGTCAGCGTGAAAGTATGCGCAGATAGTGGAGCGCAGGCTGCGCGGTATGACGAGTAGCCATTTACGGCCGTCAGATGCGTAGTTTCGTCGGTGCAGAAGGTCGTCGTGAACGGTGAAGTGAACAGCTTGTCGGCGGAGTGTGCGAGAGGCTGGCAGCGTGGGCGTGTCAGAACGTAGGTCGAAGAGGGCAGCTATCCAGGGGTCGTGGCGCTGCTCTGAAGCAATTCTATCGATGGTGAGAGGCGAGACAATGGGTATTAGTGTTGACAAGCAACTAAGGTCGGTAGGCAGAGGAGACCGCGACAGAGCATCAGCATCCGAGTGCTTGCGGCCAGAGCGGTAGACGACGTTGATGGCGAACTCTTGAAGTCGAAGAGCCCATCGGGCAAGGCGGCCACATGGGTCTTTCAAATTTGATAGCCAACAAGGGGCGTGATGATCTGTGACGACGTCAAACGGGCGGCCTTACAAGTAAGGGCGGAACTTGTTAAGGGCCCATACGATGGCTAAGCATTCTTTTTTCAGTCACAGTATAGTTGGTCTCCGCTTTGGTGAGGGTACGGCTGGCATAAGCAACAACGTATTCAGGGTGTCCGGGTTTTCGTTGTGCAAGCACGGCGCCGAGACCTATTCCGCTGGCGTCTGTGTGTACCTCCGTCGAAGCTGCAGGATCGAAGTGACGAAGAATAGGAGGCGAAGCGAGAAGACGTCGTAAAGTAGTGAACGCCTCGTCACAGGCTGGAGACCATGATGACAGGTCGCGGGGGCTACCCAGAAGCTGTGTCAGAGGGCGTATTATAGACGCGAAGTTGCGAATGAAACTGTCGAAGGTATGAACATAAGCCGACGAAACTGCGAAGTTCTTTGAGATTTGTCGGTCTGGCAAAGTCAGTAACGGCACGCAATTTCGCGGGATCAGGTTGGACGCCATGCTTAGACACGACTTGGCCAAGAATGGTTAACATTCGAGCGCCAAAGTGGTATTTTCTGAGATTAAGTTGGAGCGCAGCGTTGGTAAGGCACGTCAGAACGCACCTGAGGCTGTGAAGATGTGTCGTAAAATCCGGAGCGAAGACGAATATCGTCGAGGTAAGACCAGACACGTTTTCCATTTCAATCCACGCAAAACAGTGTCCATCATTCGCTCGAACGTTGCGGGGGCATTACAGAGGCCGAATGGCATCACGTAGAACTCATAAAGTCCATCAGGTGTAACAAATACAGTTTTGGGCTTGTTAGTGGCGGCCATGGGAACCTGCCAATACCCTGAGCGCAAGTCGAGTGAGGAGAATTCAGACCCCTGTAAACGGTCAAGGGCATCATCTATTCTCGGTAGAGGGTACACGTCCTTGTGGGTGATCTTATTTAGGCGGCGATAGTCAACACAGAAGGGGATAGAGTCATCCTTCTTCTTAACGAGAACGACCGGTGAGGCCCACGGACTGTGAGAGGGCTGAACAATGTTGCGGCGAAGCATGTCGTCGACATGCTCACTAGTCACACGGCGCTCCGTAGGAGAGACACGATATGGTCGTTGCCGCTGTGGTGAATGGGAGCCCGTGTCGATGTGGTGCGTGACAGTTGATGTGCGTCCAAGGCAAGGCTGAATAGCGTCGAAAGAAGATCGAAAAGGGTACAGGACGGCGATAAGCTCCTGAACGCTGCTCTGGTGTAAGGCCATCAGCGATGGATGGGCTGAAGATGTCGGTGCAAGCCTTGTCGGAAGCAGAAAGAGTGCAGATGTCAGTAAGGTCTTCGCGAGAAGTAGCATCGGGCTCGTCGACGATGTGCAGGTCCTGAATGGCTTGGACATGGCCGAGACACTGGCCACGGAGCAATGTGAGTGGAGCGGACAAAAGGTTGCATACGAAAATATGGCTGAAACCAGCCGAAAAATCCATGGTCGCGAAGGGAAGCAGTACAGTATTTTTGCGATGAATGTCTCAGAATGGGCTAACCAAATAGTGGCGTCAGAGATGCTTCCACAGGACACAGGTAAAACAACAGCGGCGTGCGGAAGGAATGTCGGTATCCTCAGCGACGACTAATTTAGGGGGATGTTTGGGAGAATCGTCGGAATGGAGATCGCACAAAGGAGAAAGTTCGAATTCGGCCCGCTCGCACTCGATGATGGCTTTGTGTCAGTGAGAGGAAATCCCATCCAAGAACTGACGTCGTCAGAGCAGGATGGCAGCACAATGAACTCAATAATGTACATCATGTCCTCAATTACAACTCGGGCTGTACAAGCTGCTAACAGCTGAACATGCTGCGCGGTTGCGGTACGGAGGGCTACACCAGCAACTGGCGTCATCACTTTCCGGATGGAGCGACAGAGTCTTCCATTTACTACAGAAATGGCGGCACCAGTGTCGACAAGGCAAGAGTTGATACTCCCTCAACAGAAACAGTAAGTACATTCGACGTAGAATTGTGAGGACTTGGACGCTGTAACGGCGACGCAGTTCTTGCCTCATGAACTGCGGCGTTTAGTTTTCCTCTTCTGAAGGCATGGGACGACGACGCATTGGGGAGAGAGAGCACCGGCGTGGTGACAGATAGCGTCGGTCGAAGGAAGCATTACGATCAGGAGCGCATGGAGGTGATCTTGGAGCGTAGTGGAGCGGTGGCTGGTCGGCATAGCGAGTCGTTGGTTCATAGCCATATGAGACGGCCAACGACATGCGGCGGCGACAGTAGCGAGCGATATGTCTGGGGCTGCCACAGGCAAAGCAAATTGATTTGTCGTCAGGAGTACGCCAAGAGTTTGCGGCCATGGCGCCAGCGCAAGGGGCGCGGGGTGGAGTCTGCGCGTGCAGTGGTTGACGTGGTGTGAAAGCAGGGTGCGTTCGAGGCCGTGCGATGACGTAGGCGTACGTTAGAGGAGCAGCTACCGGATGCGACTGAGGGGACACTGGCACAGCGTCGCCAATTTCTGCTTCGATCGCCTGCCGAATAGCGGGTGACAGGTAAGAAGCAGGACGGGGCTGGGGCTGTTGCTGAGCAAACTGCACTAGTGAGAGCTGCCGAGCTACTTCCTCGCGTATGAACGCCTGGAGCTGTGGCAGCAGTGTTGATTGGTCCGAGTGGACGGCCAGGCCTGCGAGGCTGTCGTCGTTAGTAACCAGGCGACGAGTCAAGGCCCGCTGTTTCCGGAGTTCATCGTAGCTCTGACACAGTTTGACGAGTTCCGCTACGCTGGTCGGGCTTTTTGCAAGAAGCATCTGAAAGACGTCATCGTCAATGCCTTTCATGATGTGCTTGATTCTGTCAGATTCCGGCATCGAGGCATTGACGTGCTTCGAGAGGTCGAGAACGTCCTCAATGTAGTTTGTGAACGACTCGCCCGGCTGCTGAGCGCGCTGGCGCAAACGTTGTTCAGCGCGCAACTGGCGCACGGCGGGGCGTCCGAACACATACATCTATGAGGGCGGCCTTGAATGCATACCAGTTGGAAAAATCTTTCTCGTGGTTTTTCGCAGATGAGCCTACATTTGAAAGGTAGAAGAGGACAGTGTTCAGTTTAACGGTGTCATCCCATCGGTTGTGGACGCTTACCCTATCGTAAGTCGATAGCCAGTCCTCCACGTCACTGTCGTCGGCGCCGCTGAAGACCACCGCAGTAAGGCATCCCGGAGCTGATGACGGGTGGAGTGAGCGTGGACAGAGGGGCCGTGGACGGCGGGGCTGTGGATGGCGGGGCCGTGGATGTCAGGGCCGTAGATGGCGGGGCCGTGGATGGTGGGGGCGTGGATGCGTCTTCGAGCATAGCGGGACGAAGCGTACGGGTGGGGAGTTCCAGGATGGAAGCTTGGCAGGTCGTACCCCGCACCTCCATCAATTGAAATGAGGTTTAGTGATACAGGCGTAGATGTAGATCCTTCGGATATACTGGCACAGAACGAGCGGCTAAACCGTTACGTCGGGCAGCGCTCTTAGCGGTGACTTCGGCGTCGTCTTTTGCCGAGCGATCACGATGCTGCTACTGTTGGTGGTGTGCATCATCTGCCGAGCATGTTGCACGTCTTCTTCATCACAGCTGGTGTATTTACATCCGAAAACCGACAGCGCCATTTTGTCTGCTCGTCACAGTTACCGTTCATCGAAATTTGATGCATCAGTAAAGTGCACCAGCTTCTTATAAATTGCTCATCATACATACCACCGTTAACAATGGTGCACTCAAATGTTCAAAATGTACACCCTATTATCGTCGTGCGCTGCATCTAATTAGATAAACATATTTCGCTATAAATAAGATTTATATTTCTAAAGTTGAAAACTATGACATTTCCAGGTGCGCAGGCGGATAGACAGTACAAAAAAGCCACTAAATTCGCGGCAGCAGTAATGTGTGGCGTACGGTGCATCGAAAAAGAGCTCGGCACCAGTAAAATTATGTGCGCCTACCAGATCCAGCACCTTGACTGTATGCAATGATAGGCGCGTTGCCAAGACATGATAAAAACTTCAAGTTGGCGTTCGTGTGTCTCAGTCTCCTTTCACCGTCCTCTTCTGGTTGTGCACTTGAAGTTTCTGTTGTGTTACGAACGGGAAAAATTGTTCTTTAAATTTAAATACCACGGTTCAATGCCAAAAGCTCCGTCTCCAATGTACGGTCAACAATAACCATCTCCACACGTTTGTTGTGGTGAAAAGTGCGTTTCATTGCCTAAGGCTAGAGAGGAAGATAGAACTACGTGTAGTACAATAGCATGTTGCTACACAGTGTTGTATTTCACCGCAATATCAGTGATTTCGAAACACGCCTCAAGGTTTCTTTCCACCATGTGTCACGACATACAAGTCTATATGAGTTCTCGAAAGCAGATTAGGAGAATGTGAGTAAACCACTCCTTTACAGTTACACATGCGCCGTACTTCATACCCAGCATCAATATTTTGCGTAATCACTTCCGAGGGCATTAAAAAAAGTTGAAGGCAGTGTTCAGTGCATTGTAAAAGGGTCTTAGGAGGCTTCTGAACAACCTTCTGGAAATTTCAAATATTTCTGAGTGCAACTTGAGTCAAGTTGTTCATCTAAAAGAATAGTTAGGCGCGTGACTCACACTTTTAGCACTGTCTGATTCTTCATGGTTATTAAAATGTGGAAGAACATAGCCTTTTCCCCCGCGATATCACTGTGTAGATGTCTCATGCTCGTCCGCCTAAATTAGCGCATGCAATTCGGCATAGCTTGAGAAAGCTGCATTGCATGAATACAGAAATTCCGGTAAGAATATATCTGCGACCTGTGCCTTGCATCAACGTAACTACATTATGAGTTCATAATACTGTTAGTATGGTGAAAATGCACACAGTTGCGTTCATCACGTTAGTTCTATTATTGCGTTTATTAAATGTTCCTTAAGGTTCGCGTCACTTAAGTTCCAAAATGGCTGCTGCACAAGCATATTTCAGTTCAGTTTTATATTAGTAAGAACAGTTACTACTTGAACCACCCGCCGTGGTTGCTTAGTAGGGTGGCTGTTGCGCTTCTAAGCGCGAGGTCGCGGGTCAAATTATAGCCACGGCAGCCGGATTTCGATGGGGGCGATTTTCAAGAACGCTCACGTACCGTAAATTGGGGGTAGGTAGAAGACCCCAAGATAGTCACATTAATCAGGAGCCCCCACTACCGCGTGCCTCATAATCAGATCGTGGTTTTCGGGACATAAAAGTGCAGAATGTTTTTTTTTTTTTTTACTACTTGAACCGACCATTTACTTCATCTTTCTTTTCGGCCATGCTACACATTCGTGTTGATTTTTAAAGCGAAGCTTTCTTTTATTATTCCCCTTGGTTTAGCGTCTCCCGTCATTAGCTCGTCGAATACGGTTGCGGATATGTAGAAACTGTTTGGGCCACTGTTTTTTTTTTCAGGCTTCTGTCTTTCCCGAACAAGTTACTTGACTCATTGGATAAATATCGAAAAGACAACTTGGTGCAGGCTAGAGCGTGAATTATAGAGTCATTTGAAGTAACGTCGAGTCATTCGTCTGAATTTGAAGGTTCTAGCATAGTCGCAGATGAAAGCGACCCTTCGAATGCATTTGGGGAAAGAGTTCGAGAATGCTGCAAGAAACTTGAAGACATGCTTCCAAGAAACTGGCTGTGACGCACCCAGTGTGGCTGAAGGATTGTTCAAAAAGGTGCAGTAGCTTTTTTTTTGATCCAGACAGACTTCTACACTCGGGTTCTCTTGCATTCACTTGATATATGCTGACAGCTATTGTATGGCTTCATGTTTCGTTAGCTCACCATTTCGTATTGTCTACTGTAGCTGGTTTCCTGTTCATTGTTTGATTGTCGTGTTCCTTTAGATGGTTGCATGCCATGGTCCTGGACAGTGTAAAAAAAGAAAAAAATACTTGTGTGCAGATGTATACTACTCACTTGGGACATTCTGCATAACGTCCGTCTCAAGAAAATAAAACGGCCATTAAAGGACCCGTCAAATTTTTTTAAACATTACATGCCCAGTTTCTAGATGATGTTATGAAAATGTCGCCATATTACTGCACCGCTGCACATAGCAGGAAATTCGACACGTTTGCTCAGAATATTTCATATCATTAGCACGTTGTCTTTTTAAAATACGCTTGATCATTTGTGTTACAGGTTCACTTGCAATTGTAACAAATAGTTTTTGTCTAGATCCCCTTGCATTAGCAAGTAGAGCCACGTACAAAGCAAGAACATAAGAGAAGTGCAGCAGAGAGCAAAGTGAAAAGGAAGCGCAGTGAATCGGTGTTAAATTCAGTGGCGATTTAGCAATAAATGCGCAAGAAATGAGTAAGGACATTACATCGCACCTGTTTAAAGTCCCGGATCCATGATTTAATCCGTGCTCACCACAATGCAAAGTGCTGTTCAGGAGCTTACGCTACACACGTCCTGTCTCTTTGAGGAGCGCAGTGCAACTGATAGAAGTTAGCAGTGGACCACCATTAGCCTATATATATATATATATATATAGATAGCTGAGTGGCGTGAAGCAGATGAACATCGGGCATCTAATCCGAAGGCCGTAGGTTCGAACCCTCTTCCAGTCGACTACATTTTCAGGCTTGGAGTGGTGCCTCACACCAGGAAAAAAATTACCGAGAGCCAGTGGGGCTATACTAGTCCAGGTGCACCCAAATTATGAAGGCCCACTAAGCTTCAACAAAAGCACTCCCTCACGAGAACAGGAATTGGCTTCCCTGGTGTAGTTTGCGGCCACTACCTTCCTCATGACGCCCACAATTAACCCATGGCCCCATGACCCAGCGGCTGCGGAGCACCTGACCAAGGCAACGGTCAGCCCTGCGACGCAGCAGAGGTTGCTAAGAAGCTCTCGGTCCGGACAGGCCGCCACTGGCACGTAAACTTGGCAACATTAAACATGCAAACGCTCTCGAGTGAGGCTATAGCTTAGCAGAGCTGTTTGAGGAATTATCAGGCATTGCGTGGGATAATATTGGCTTAAGTGAGGTTTGAAGATCTGTTGAAGCTTATACAGTGCTGACTAATGGCCACGTCCTTTGCTACAGAGGTCTTCTAGATAAGAGAGAATTCGGGGTAGGATTTCTAATTCATAAGAACATAGCGGGCAACATTGGTGAATTCTACAGCATTAATGACAGGGTAGCAGTCCTCATAAAAGAACTGAATAGGAGGTATAGAATAAAGATAGTACAAGCCTACGCCCCAACCGCCTGTCACGATGCTGAAGAAATACAACAGTTTTATGAAGATGTTGAATAAGCGAT